>NW_026694377.1:0-52181 GCF_021218885.2 Marmota monax | reverse complement strand
TTTCTTTACTATGTAGTAAGGCTAATGGCATTATATCCAGCAGCCTGATAGAAAAGCGCAAATCTATTTCAGGTGATTCTCTCAAATGACCTTTCCAAGCTTTAATTTTCTTATCTCTAAATTTCTTACCTCACAGTGTGGCTCAAAGATTAAATGAGAATGTCCATATACACTACTTAGTACAATGCATACAATTCAATAATTTAAGTACTCCATAAATGAATGAAATTATTATTAATCTCATACGCTATTTAATTCTGTATATACAGAATAGATTTTGCCCATAGTTGTTAGTTCTTATTTGCCAAAACAAGGATATTTAGCTTATAAATTGTAAAGGAAAGGTCATGACATTAGTTTAGAAGCACAAAGTAGAGCTATAATAAAGCACTTTATTTATTTATTTTTTATTTGTGCACTTTGTTTTTTAATGATCCCCAAAGTAAATGTTAGAAGATGCATACAATATAATCACAACTGTTTGAAACTTTACTATTACAGATTTTATTCAATTCCAAATGAACTGCATAATCTAGTTCTCAACAGAGAATAGTCATGTGTGAATGACAAATGATCAGACAAATTTGTTGTTCCACAATTTTATCACCAAGCAAATATCAGTGTATATCTTCACAATCTAAGGAGGCTATGACATCACTAGGTGATATAATATTATGGGACCATATATTCCACATATATGTGGAATATCATTGAGCAAAATGTAATTATGTAGCACATGACTGTATTTGCTCTTTTGTAGAGATTTTACTTATTTTTCTTTTCTTTTAATATTTTTTTAGATGTTGATGGATCTTTATTTTATTCATTTATATATATGTGGTGCTGAGAATCTAACCTAGGCAAGTGCTCTATCACTGAGCCACAACCCTTTTCCTTTAGACTGTTGCCACTTAAACATATTTCCATGTACTCTCTAATTTAAAACTGCTTATATTTTTACTTTCCTTTTACTTTTGTGTAAAATAAAATCACAGGTCTGTTTTTATTCAACATGCTTGTGAGATCTATTTTGTTGCACACAGCATTGTTTGTTCAAGTTTACTATACACTTAAACACTGGGTTTAGCTCACTGGGTCTCTGGCCTCCCCTAACCAGGAAATTCTTTATTATTATGTTACCTTTTGAAAGTCTTCATGTATATTTTTTAAAGTTTTAATCCAACTTTTTGGATCCTCAGCAGGATTTTTTGCCCTAATTTTCTAGCTCTATTGAACAGAGAAATGGTATAATGTATGCATTTTAACACATTTATTAAATGTCATTTTGTGTATTTCCCAATTATCAGTAATCCATATGTATTATACTCTTATAATTTATATTTTCCAGTTATAACATTTAATAATGTTCTTCTGCTTTTATTTTTTAAATCCTTATTGGAAATTTCTTTAACCATATAACCAATAAATGATGAGAATAACTGAACTAATTTTAAATACTCAGAAAAATATTAACTACCATTTCAGCTCAAATATTTTTGTTTTCAGTACAAACATTTAAGTTCTAAATATAAATATATATACATCTTGTAGAAAAGATTTTTATTTTTATTTGTATGTTGACATTAAGCTACCAAAAATTCATTATTTGAAGAATAATTTATTTGAAGAAGAGCAACAACAAAATTCCCCTTAAAAACTTGAAATTCTTTCCCATTAGAGAGCAGACTGAAAATGAATATTTAGTGTCCATAACTCCTAAAGCCCACACTTTCATACAAGATTTTTTTCAAAAGCATAAACTGACAAAGACAAAGAATGGGAGAGAAGGTAGAATTTTTAGACAACTTTGAAAGCTGGGAAGCATATGGATAAGTAGAGCCCTTCACTGGCAGTAAAGAATACTGAGAAATGGCTAACTTTACATTGTAGTATACACGAAAGGCTTGGAAACTAAATTAGAACTGGCTTAAAGCCCATTTAAGAAGCACCTGGTTTTCTCAATGCTGTGCAGCCAAGAAATACATAATCTATACTCCAACAGAAAACTGGACATTTTTCATTCGAGAAAAACAGGAATGTCAAAGATAAAATTCACACCTTGAAATTGGACCCTTTAGCCTAACTCTTTCATAACTCAAATTCTAACACTACAGGAGCCAGGTATACATCCACTGGAAAGAACTAAGACTCTTTTCCAAGGAATAGTGGAGAAAGAAAGATGATGGGATTGAAGAGGAGGGGAAGAGAAAGAAGGGGAGAGGAAAAAGTAATGAACATAAAGATAGGGGGCTCCCCAAGTAAATAACTAAATAAGATTATCCCATAGTGAAGATCATATAACCAAATTCACCAAAACTCAGTTTTCAATAAATCCAATTTTATTTTGGGTCTCTATGACAGCAGCAAAATCCATATAATAATAACCATTAGCAATCCAAGGATCTCATATAAATAAAAGAGTAATGGGAACCCTCAGGGTGATGATGATGAAAAATAAAAAAAAATGCAGCTATGTTAAAGGAATAAACGAGTTAAGCGGTAAATACATATAATGTAAAAAACACTTATTAATTCCTAGAGGGACAGAAAATCTGCAGAAAATGAAAAGAAACCATACATGAAAACTAAACATACAACAGGGCTCAGGAACTAATAGGGTCTACATACTGATAAAAATACAAAAAATAAATGAATAACTTCATTGAATAAAATAAAAGTCCTTCAACATATTAAAAAAAAAACACAAAACTTCATTGAGAATATGGAAAGAATATGAGTATGTTGGGAGTAGGGAAGCGGGAAGTGAATGGCCATTTTCCATAGGAGAAAGTCAATAACACAAACTAAAAACTAAAATTAAAGACAATGCTCAGAGCAGTAGAGGAAATATCCAAATAACTAGTACAAGAATTAAAAGGCATATGCCTCTGGACAGAAACCATTGATTTTCTTCAATATGTCTAATATAATTTTGTCTATACACATTGTTTATACATACATATGTATATAGTTAAAAAATTAATAACTCCTAAAATCTTAAATGAAAATAGAAAATGGGGAAGGATTTAATAACAAAGATTAACATTATTAAATGCAAAATAAAATAAATATTCAAAGTAAATAAGCCATACCTCTGCAGTAAATCTACTTGACACTGGTGTAATAAATCCAACTTTACCATCATTAAACACAACAGCAAATCCATCAAGTGTGGCACAATATTCCATGTCTCTGATGTGCACATCGGCAAAGCCCAGAAATGAACCTACTGAGGAATAAAAAAGTGCACAAAATAGGTTTATGAGTATAATAAAACTATCACACGTTTGCTTGCAAACCCTCTAAGAATAGTTAAAATGACAAAAATTATAACCTAATGACCCTAAACAATTAAACTAAAATCAATGCTCATCCAAAGAAAATACCTAACTAGGTTATGTCAAATATTAAACAACTGGTTCTACTTTCTGTAGAAAGTGTAATTACCTCTAGATGATTGCAGATCTACTGAAAAGGGTACTGTGCAAAGATTAATGGCTTTCCTTCCATTTGTCATTCCTTCCCAGTGAATAAGATGAAGAAGTCCATCAGAAGTAGCAACCAGAAGATCTTCCAGTACAGACTGCAAACTGTAGGGAAATAAGCAACTTAAATCACTTTTAAAAACATGCTAGGAAAGTAATGACTATGAATATAATTACTCTGGAAAAGGCTAATGCAAAAGAATCATGACATCTCCATTTATATGCAATTTAGCTATGACTTTTACCTATGTATAATTCAATCTAGATTCAGAAATTCAGGGAAAAATGATGGACTATGTGTAGCCACAGTTACAAACTTGATGAATTGGGTTAAAAACTAGAAATGCTGAAACAGCAAATTAGTAAAGAGAAGCACAAGTGATAAATGACATGAAAGGAAAAGAGGAGGGGAAACCATAAAAAGAACAGACATTAACAACAGGATGACAATCTAGAGCCATGGACTGTGGAGGTAATAATACTCAAGCATTGTCCAAAAGAATTTTCAATAATGATGGAAATGTTCTATATTGGTACTATCTTATAAAAGTAGCTAATAGCCTTATGTAGTGAATGTACACTTGAAAATTAATAGCATATATAATCTCTACATTAAAATTAACAATGGCGCAACAAAACATGACCAGACATATGAACAGGAAAATGCGACCCAAATTTCAAAAGAAAAATCCATCAATAGAAATAAATGACCAATAGAATTAGCAGATAATGATTTTAAAGATGATAAAGAATCTATATGAAAGACAGATACATCATATACCTTGTTTAATTAAAAGTAAACAAAATTGTTAAAATAAAGGCTGATGTCAGTTGTTAAAGTAATGAATATTTCCATAAATGATGGCAAATATAGGGCTTGCCCTAAGCCATCCAAGTGCTACTAACGATTCCTTCCCTCATGAAGATCTAGTATATTAAAGGATTAATTCTTGGCATACATGCCAGGACCCTGTACCAATAACCCACAACTTTTCATGCTATATGGGTTCTCAAATATTCTGAATATCATCCTTGGTTTTAAGTACATACAAGATACATTTAAATACACTTAAGTTATGTCCTCAGAAAACCTCTTCAATCACTGGCTGCATGGGCATTATAACAACTATCTGGTATCCCAAATATGTGTATGTATTTTTAAATTTAGGATCTTATTGAGTTATAAATAATTTAATATGGTTAGAGAGCAATATAATACATATATGCTTCCATGTGTACCTTGAAGTAGAAGAGTGTTTCTGATAAATCAAAATTATTTTAAACATTATATGAATTATATAATTCACATGTTAAAAACTCTAAAAATGTTATTATTAGAGACAGGGTCTCACTGAGTTGCTTAGCACTTCACCCTTGCTGAGGCTGACTTTGAACTCATGATCCTCTTGTCTCAGCCTTCCGAGTTTCTGGGATTACAGGTGTGTGCCACTGTGCTGGGCCTCTTTTTTTTTATAGGTTCTTTTTCTATCCTGTTTCCATACACCAAACAGGTTTTACCACCAAGTGGACGTAAAAAGCCAAGTTTGTAGTTTTCACCTCGCATGGTACCCATACGTTCAAAATTCCTTCTACATAATAATCTATCCTGAAAAGAGATATTGCTTCCAAATTTTATGATGATCATTGTCAAAGCAAACTACACTGTAACTGTTTTACAGCACCACTTTTCTTTTTTGTAAACTGTACTGAAATAAATTAGTCATCATTGCTAATGTTTTTTCTAATGCAATAAAACAGTAATCATCCCGACCCTCAAAAAAATCTGTTCTGCATCAAGTTACATTCTTAAAAAGGATTTCAATGCTGAAATATATAAAGTCTTAAGCGATGAGTAACCTTTTGACGAACGTGATGATTATCCTGAATTCTAATATTTTGTGACACTTCCACATTTAAGAAAATAACAGCATTCTTTTCTATGAGAATATAAAAAAGATGGAATAAGCAAGGCGGACAATAGCTAACAACTTGCACATGATTTTTCTGTAATATGTTCCAGTGCCATTCTATTCTAATAAGAGAAATGGTGAAAGAAGCCATTTCATTAAAATTGTAAATCAAGAGGATCTTTCAAAAAATAGGTATTACATTTATATAGTTCAATACATTCATATTATATTCATATGGCTCAATATTTTTACAAAGTAAACAGTAAAAATATCTTCCCAAACCTGTCTTGAGGCTACTTGGTTCTCATCCCCAGTTTCTTATGTATTCTTCTAGAACAATAAATATTCTAATACTACCATCTTCTCTTATATATATCATAATATTAATATTAAAAGTATATATTATAATATTCACATTGTTTTTTGTCACTCACTAATATAGTTAGAAAGTTTTTTTCAGTAAAGAATATCCTCATTGTTTTCACAGCTGCACATTATTTAAAAACAGTTTCTTACATTTACACAATGGCAACAATATGCAGTTAAACTAAGTGGCAGCTAAAATGTCAACCATGAAGCACTTTAAGAAATAATGTCAAATTATAAATAAGACCACTTATTTCATCAATAGATGTAAAAATAGATTTTTGGTGTAAAAACAGATTTTTGGTATTTTGGCTGCCTTGTCATAGAATCTTTATTCTTACTTGGATCAGAAAGCTTAATTTTCTTCTAAATTTCCTAGAAATATATGAAGGCTTTGAAAACAAAGGCACTTTCTCTTTACCTTAAATTATGATTACGTAATGATTTTTATCACTATCTTTTAGAGGGACATGGATAATATTATTTAGTCAAACAATTCTAGACCTTATCAAAAAATGTAAATTCCAAAGTAAAATTACCCAATTTATGAGCTTTATTATCACAAGTAAAATAATGTACTATTTGTAAAACTTCAAATGTCTTAATCAAGCATTTCCATTTGAATTATAAGAAATGCAAGCAATTTTCCTGTTGATCATGTTATTAACCAACTACATTGTCTACTATCATTACAAAATGCCAAATTTAACCAAAGCACTGTACCTCATGATGGGTGCTTGTAAATCCAATATTTTCCTCATCTCTAAATTTAATGCTGGAGCACAGTGTTCTTCCTTAAAATGGGGTGTCCCCTTCATTTGTGGACTTCCTCTAAAAGAAACAGCACAGGGTTAAAGAGAAATATTGTGGCTAATTTACACCCAATTAAATAAACATAACTAAACTTAAAAGTCAGATGTTTATCCTTTAGATTCTCAAATGAAAAACAGATAAATTCTATTGTAATAGACATATCTATTTGTTAATTGGAAAAAAGTAAGTTTGATCAATGTAACTTATATTGGAGAACTGAAAGTTGAGATTCTATGTGTGGGGGGCATTTAAAATAAAAATGAAGTCTCAAGAGAACCAACAGACATTTTGTTTAAAATGACTAAGGAAACTCTGTGGATTGGAAAACAATGGAAGAAATGTATTATTCCATATATAGTAAATGTTCCAAGAGGTCCACATTGTTACTTCATCTAATCTTACTCCACACTTCATTTTTCATTCCTGTTCTTTGGTTATATTAGAACTAAGTCAGATTCAGGAATATAATTAGATGTTTCAAAAATTATTTGGTAATAATAAAAAGCAAAATATCTAAACTTTAAAAAAATCCATGGGTGTTAAATGGCTGCACTATAGTGGCTAGGTCAACACCAACATAATTGAGCTGCCACATAACCCCCCTCAAAAGGACTACATGAGTTGATTTGGATTCTTTATTTCCATGTGGCATAAGAGCAGGCTATTATTCACTACACTACTTTTCTTCCTCAATGCCTGAGTTAGGATTTAATATAATCTGTCCCTTTTCCTACTGTTGGCTATCAATTTGGGCAATAATTAGCCTGCTGACATCACCTCTCTTCCTTTCCACTCACCTACAATCCTGGTACTATTTAAAATTACATGCAAAAGTTGAACAGACCCAATGGCTTTTAAGGTTCCTGGCTTTGTGAAAATTCTGTTGCTCAGAAACTTTGCTTGCTTACTTTTTATTTCTGGACTATTTTTCACATGTTTGGTGGTGGCTTTTTGCCATCTTGTCCTGCTACTGCAACAACATGGAATATTTGTTTCTATATCTGAATGGCTGAGCCAATTAAGTTAGCTACACGAGTTCATGTTCAACTAATATTTGATCAACATGAAAGTCTGTAAAATATACATGGGTAACATTTAAACTGCTAATCATATACTCTGGTAAATCTCCTGAGACATTCTCTAAGTATAACTGGTTATGGAGTTAATTTGTATTTTTCAAAGTAGTACAGAGACAGTACTTAAAATTCAAATATTGCTAGAAGGCTTGTGAAAAAGAAAAAAAAAAATATATATATATATACATACACATAGTGGTAGTCTTTTCAGTGGAAATTTAAGATATATCTACTAAATGCAGGAGATTCTTATTAGAATAAGCCAACTCCTAAAGACAGCTTTGAGTTAAAATGGAGAAAACAAAACAAAAACTAAATATTTGATATTAATAAATTCCTATATTTTTAGATTAGTAACAGTGTGATTTTGTTTCTTTAAAATATCTGTTACAGATAAAATTAAGTAGTAAGTATTGAATGATAAAGTATCTGGAATTTGCTTTAAAACTTTTTAAGTATGCTTAGAGGAAAGGGTAAGGCTAATGACTCTGGGAGATGAATATATGGGTTTTCATTATATTTTTCTTTCTGGTGCATATTTTTACAAATTTTGTAACAATATATTTCCCTCCTCATTTAAAAGGTTTTGTTGCAGTGTCTTATATTCTCATGAGTGGATATGGGATTCAATCTCACACACACCCATCTTTTTATAGTGTTAGGGATCCACCCTAGCCCTCAATGATATTCATATTCATAGACTTCACCCTTTTTCCCCCTCTTCCTATCTCAAAGTTCTTACAATCGTTTTATTATCCGTTCTGAATTTTCAGAATGATGTACTTTACACAAGTATGTGAATTTATATCACTGTGCTGGGCACTTGACCTGTTCAAACCAATGATGTCTTTAGGTCTACAAAATTTACATATTTTGTTTCCTTAATATATTAATAGGGTTCTTTGTTTCCTGTTATCTCTTTCTGGAACTCTTGTTCAATTAGATACTGAGCCTCTTATCAACCTCTTTCTCTATTTTGTTCTATATTCTATGTCCAGAGATAGCCTTTCAACTGTGTCATGCTTTTCTTTTCATCCCACAAACTTTCTTAGTTGCTCTCTCCTTTTTCTTCTTAGGGCATCATGTTTTGTTTCATGAAGCAATACTGTCTGAGGTAATTGATTTTCATTTCCTTTAAGTATTTTTGTTTCCTGCATTGTGTGCTCCTTTAAAATGCCCCAACCCCCAGCTTTCTGTTATGTATCCTTCTTCTATATTAGAAAATTTCCTAAGATAGCTAACAATTTTTGGTTGGTTGCTCCTATTTAAAGGGTCAACATTAAAAAGCTAACAATAATGCTGTATATATATGTATAGGCCGGGCTTGCCAACTATGGGCTTCAGGGTAATGTCCAGCTGGCTTTTTTGCTGATGTCTTCAAATACTAGTTAGTTGTTAAGTAGCTTTTCTGGAGTAGTTCAATTTGTATAGGAAAGAGCTCTCAATTGTGCCTAAGATATTTAGGCATGAAAGACAGACATCTGGAGCCAAGCAGGGAAGGGAGGCTTAATGAACTACTATTCAGTATGACAAGTTTCACTTAATCCTGATCTTTAGTTCAGTGCCTCACAGTTACCCCACTCTGTTTGGAATTCCTCTGGTTCAACCAGACAATGTACTTCCTGTCACCACGAGATGAAAACAAAGGGTCCTTATCCATATCTGGATTTTAAAAGCAATATGTCTGTGGTACTTACTAGTCCATCTAACTCCTGAGCTTTTTTGAGTATATGAATGAATCAAAGTGATTTTTGTATCCTACAGGTTTAAGCCCTCAGGTTTAATTAACTCTTCCTAAGTCATTTACTCTTTTTTTTCCAATTTTTAGGTCAATGACTACCTTTAATGACCTCTAAATGTTGTTAAAGATAAAAATATTTCAAATTTTTGTTCTGTTGATTTTCAAGAGGAAATTACCTCACTACCTATCTTAAAATAGGAAAGCCTATTTTTCTTTATATAAATACTTTCCTCTATTATAGTGAAGTATTATAAGAATTCTGAAAAAATTTTAAATAAATCCTGATTTCTCATAAAATCAGTGGGAAATTTCACAGAAAAAATTCCATTCTCTCTTCTAAACAAATTAAAATACAGCAAAATCAAAAACAACATTAACAGGAATTGGGGTTGTGGCTCAGTGATAGAGGGCACACCTGGCACTTATGAGGCACTGGGTTCGATTCTCAGCACCATATAAAAATGAATAAAATAAAGGTATTGTGTTCAACTACAACTAAATAATAACAACAACATTAGCATCTGGGTGCAGTGGTGTGAGCCTATAATACCAGCAGCTTGGGAAGCTGAAGCAGGAGAATCATAAGTTCAAAGCCAGCTTCAGCAACTTAGCAAGGAAGGCCCTAAGGAACGTTGAGACTCTTGTCTCAAAATAAAAATAATAAAAGAGCTGAGAATATGGTTCAGTGGTTAAATGCCTCCGGGGTTCAATCCCTGATACCAAAAAAAAAAAAAAAAAAAAAAATTATAAACAAAAACACACACAATAAAAATACTATTACTTATAGTTTATCAATAATTTGATAAAGTATAGCCATCAAATGGTTATAAGAGAGCCAAAGAAGATGAAGACAAAACTGAAGATGAAAGGATAAGTTGAAGCCAGATTATGAAAGGCACTAAAGGCTAGGAAAATAGTAATAACTGAAGCATTTACTATGCATGAAACAGTGTACAAAATGTTCTAGACACATTATCTCAACCATTTATAATCTTTTGAGATAAGCTTTATTATTCTAATATTTGAATTTTTTTTTTCTAACAAGAGAAAAAACTAAAACTTAAAAACACTGAGAACTTTATAGTCACAGAGCTGACAATTGAGCTTTTGGGTTCAGTACTAGGTTCTAAGCAAATGAAAATTATAGTTAAGGAAAGAAATGTGATAACCTTTGTTTACACAAATAAATAATGAGATAAATGCTGAAGAATAGATGGGGATGAAATAGGAGAGGGAGTGGAGATTGTAGACTAATTAGAAGACAGTTATGTTTCTACATTTGGGCACAAACAAATATGGTGGTTACTTGCCTACTTAAAATTAGGGATGGCCCCATAACTTACTTTGGTCAAAATATAAGAATAAAGGATTTGTATTCCTTATGGGTAGAAGATTTAAGATCTGCTATTCTGTACACCATGTTGTTTTTAAACTCTGTGATAGGGATTTAGTTTAGGCTGAATGACACAGCATACTAAATCAAATAACTGAACATTGTTGTTGTTAGACTTTTGTCCAGTAAAACTCAACAAATTGCACTGGAAAACAAACTGCTCTGTAATCCCAGTCACTGAGGAGGCTGGAGGAGGATTACAAATTGTCAGTCTGAGCAACTTAGTGAGACTGTCTCAAAATAAAATTAAAAGGGCTGGGAATATAGCTCATTGGTAGAGTGTTTGCCTATTGCTTAGTATGCGTGAGGCCCTGGGTTCAATCCCCAGTGCTGCAAACAAAACAAAACACCAAGTTAATAGTTTGTAACTATTCTACATGAGTGTTTTTTTTTTTTAAAGAAAGAGAGAGAGAGAGAGAGAGAGAGAGAAAGAGAATTTTTTAATATTTATTTCTTAGTTTTCGGAGGACATAACATCTTTGTTTGTGCTGAGGATCGAACCCGGGCCGCACGCACGCATGCTAGGCGAGCGCGCTATCGCTTGAGCCACATCCCCAGCCCTACATGAGTGGTTTTATAAACTATGTAGTCTGAGATATAGAAAAATTAGATATACAATAAATTTGAAAAGATCCGCAGTGAGACACATTATATTTGACTGTCAAAAGATAAAAACGGGCTGGGGCTGTGGGTCAGCGGCAGTGCACTTGCCTGGCATATGTGAGGCACTGCATAAAAATAAATAAAATAAAGGTCTATCAACAACAGCAGCAACAGAGGTAACTCTTCACATAGAAGGGATTCTCCTTTAGACTACCAGCCAATTTTTCATCAAGTACTTGGGAGACCAGAAGCAAAGAAAGAAAAAAATGACGAAGAATTGTATTCTTCAAAAATAAAGACGAAACTAAGAGATTCCAGATAAAAAAGTTTATTTCCAGATAAAAAAGTTGAGGGAATTTGACAAAAGTAGACTTGAACAACAGGAAATGCTGAAGAAAGTCCTTCAGACTAAAGTGAAAGGACAAGAGACAATAACTGAAAAGCCATGTGAAAATATAAGACTACTGAAAAATGTTAACTACAAAGACCACTATAAAAGCTGGTAGTATTATATATTTGGTCCTCTATGACCCTTTTTCCCTATGTGATTTAACAAATGCATAAAACAAAAATTATAAATCTGTTAATAATCACACAATGCAAAAGATGAAATTTGACAATAACAATCAAAAAGAGGAGGCATGGAGGTATACCAGGAACGTAGTTTTGCTATACTATTAAAGATAAATTGATATTAACTCAAACTAGGCTTGGGTAGATGTAAGATGTTAATTGTAATACCCAAGGTAATAAAAACAAACAAAAAAACAAACACTGTAAAGGATACGAGAAAGGACAAAACATGTAGTACTGCAAAAAAATCAAAAAGAAAGCAGCCATGGAGGAACCCAGAACAAAAACAATAGATAATAAGGAAAACAAATAGAAGAGTGGCTGACATCTTTCCCTATCAGTAGTAACTTTATATTTAAATGGATTAAAGGTTCCAATTAAAAGACAAAGACTGTCAGAATATGTTTTTTTAAAAAAATGATTACAAATATAAGTTGTCTAAAAGAACTCACTTTAGATCCAAAGACATAAATAGTCAAAGGATAGAAAAAGATATTCCGTGAAGATAGTAACCAATGGATTGAAGAAGAAACTAAAAGGGAAATTAGAAAATACTCTGTAATTAATGAAAATAAAACTGAACATTGTAGGATGCCATTTACAGTGTTCTTTCTTTCTTATATGGGTAAATAAACATGGTCTTGGATTTGGCAATTGCTTGTAACACCAAAAGCATAAGAAACAAAAAGAAAATAGATATAATTGGACTTCATCAAAATTAAATGTGTGTACAAAATATACTATCAAGAAAGAGAAGAAAGGAAAAAGATAAACATTCCAATTAAACATGAAGAGATGACTTCCCTAGAAGTCTAGGGAACATATCAAATGGCCAATAAGCAAAGGAAAATATAATCAACGTCACTGGGTAAATATAAATCAAAATCCTACTGAGATACTACTTCACATCCATTGGGATGGCCATAAAAAGAAACGGAAAATGGCAAGAAGTAGTAATGGTTTAGAGAAACTGGAACCCTCTTACAATGCTTGTGGGAAAACAGTCTGTTGGTTCCTCAAAATGGGAAGGGGAGAGAGAGGTCTGAACTAGAACATGATATATTCCATGCTTTTATTATTATGTCAAAATGGATTCTACTGTCACATATAACTAAAAAAAACAATAAAAATGTTGACTTTAAACTTGCCATATGGTCTAGCAATTCTACTCAGGTATATGCCCAAGGGTCAAAACAAAATGTTCAAATAAAAACTGTACAGTAACATTCATAGCAGCACTATTCATAATAGCCAAAAGACGGAAACATCCTCAATGTCCACCAACAGAAAAATAAATAAACATAATGGATAAATACAAGGTGGTATATCCACACAAAAGATTACTGCCATGAGGGAATGAATTATTGATACATGCAAAAACATGAATGTACCCTGAAAACATTATGCTAAATTAAAGAAACAAGAAACAAAAGGCTATATAGTGTGTGATTCTATTTACTTGTTATAACCAGAATAGGTAAATTCATAAAGACAGAAAATAGATTCATGCTCACAAACACTCAAAGTAGAAATAGGGAGTAATTCCTCAATAGGTCCATGGTTTCTGTTTAGAGTAATGCAGAAGTTCTTGAACTAGATAATGATTGCATAAAACACTGCAAATGTACTTGATGTCAGTGAACCACATGCTTTAAAAAGGATAAACTTTATGTCATGTATATTTCATTACAAAGGAGAAAAGAAACCCATACAATTCTGCCACCTCACTATGAAAACTTGACCTCCACCCAAACCATATTTCCCTGTATTCTACAGCATTTTGTTTAATCTTATTATTACATCTGTTAAATTATGCCAGTACTGTAACTATTGGTATAAATTTCTGACTTACCTGCTGCATGTTCCTCCAGAGGAGGAATCATATCTAATTACATTTGATGCTGTCTGTAACAAGAGTAAAAGTGTGCAGGGTGAGAGGTAGGGGCCTAATTTCATTTTATTACATATGAATTTCCAGTTTTCCCATTTGTTGAAGAGACTCTCTTTTCTCCAATGCATGTTTGTGGAGCCTTTGTCAAGTATAACTGTATTTATGTGGGTTTGTCTCTGTGTTTTTTATTCCATACCATTATTCTCCAAGACTTTTTTGGTGCCAATACCATGCTGTTTTTGTACTATAGCTCTGTAGTATAATTTAAGGTCTGGTATTGTGATGCCTCCTGCTTCACTTTTCTTGCTGAGGATTTCTTTGGATATTCTGGGTCTCTTATTTTTCCAAATGAATTTCATGGCTGCCTTTTTTATTTCTGTGAAGAATGTCATTGGATGGAACCTTAATAGGAATTGCATTAAATCTGTATAACACTTTTGGTAATATGTCCATTTTGACAAAATTAACTCTGCTTTTTAGGTCTTCTTCAATTTCTTTCTTTAGTATTCTGTAATTCTCATTGTAGAGGTCTTTTACCACTTTTGTTAGCTTGACTCCTAAGTATTTTATTTTATATATATATTTTTTGAGGCTATTGCGAATGGGACCATTTCCCCTAATTTCTCTTTCAGTTGATTCATCACTGATATATAGGAACACAATTGATTTATGGGTGTTAATTTTATATCCTGCTACTTTGCTGAACTCATTTATGAGTTCTAGAAGTTTTCTGGTGGAGTTTTGTTTGTATTTTGACTTCTAAATATAGAATCATGTCATTAGCAAACAGGGATAGTTTGAGTTCTTCTTTTCCTGTTCATATCCCTTTAATTTCTTTCTCCTAATTTCTCTGGCTAGTTTCCAGGACTATGTTCAATACAAGTCATGAATGAGGGCATCTCTGTCTTGTTCCAGTTTTTAGAGGGAATGCTTACTATTTTTCTCCATTCAGAATGATGCTGGCCTTAGCTTTAGCATATATAGTTTTTAAAATGTTGAGGTATGTTCCTATTATCCCTAGTTTTTCTGGTGTTTTGAACATGAATGGATGCTGTATTTTGTCCAATGCCTTTTCTGCATCTATTGAGATAATAATGTGATTCTTGTCTTTAAGTCTATTGATGTGAAGAACTGTTTGTAGATTTTTGTCTGGTGAACCAACCTTGCATCTCTGAGATGAACTGCACTCGATCATGGTGCACTATCTTTTACATATGTTTTTATATGCGATTTGCCAGAATTTTTACTAAGAAATTTTGTACCTATGTTCATCAGGGGTATTGGTCTGAAAATTTTCTGGATGTCTTCGTCTGGTTTTGGAATCAGGATACTAGCTTCATAGAATGAGTTTGAAAGGATTCCTGCCTTTTCTATTTCATATAATAATTTGAGGAGGATTGCTGTGAATTCTTCTTGAAGGTCTGGTAGAACTCAGCTGAGAATCCATCTGGTCCTGGGCTTTCCTTTGAAGATAGGCCTTTTTTTTTTTTTTTTTAAGTAGTTGTTATCTTTACTCTGTTATATTTTTACAGGATATGGTTTGTTCCTTCTGATGGCTGTGAAAGAGAATCTATTTTATGCCTTTTCCCCAATTTCTTGCAGCCTGATGACAATATTGACTTGTAAAAGCAACACTCCAATCTCTTGTTGGTAGGCCTTTGATGACATCTTCAACTCCATTGCTTGAAATTGATCTGCTTGAATTTTCTATGTCCTCCTGATTCAATTCGGGAAGGTCAATGTCTTCAAGACTTTCTATTTTATTAGAGTATAAATTTTCAAAATAGTTTGATTTTCACCTGTATTTCAGTAGTGACCATCACGATGTTTCCTTTTTCATGATTTAGTAATCTGTGTTTTCTCCCTCCTTCTGTTATCAATTTTATGTTTTCAAAGAACCAACTTTTTGATTTGTTGACTTTTTGCATTGTTTCTTTTGTTTCAATTTCATTGATTTTAATTATTTTCTGTCTTCTACTGCTTTTGGTGTTGATTTTTTGTTTTTTTCTAGGGCTTTGGGATGTAATGTTAGGTTATTTACTTGTTGATTTTCTATTCTTTTAATGAATGATCTCAATGCAATGTACTTCCCCTAGAACCACCTTCATAGCGTCCCAGAGGTTTTGATATGTTGTATTACTACTCTAACATACTTGTAAGTATTTTTAAATTTCATCCTTGATTTCTTCTGCTATCTGTTCTTCATTAAATAACATATTAGTCTCCAGGTGTTAGAGTAGATTCTATTTTTTATTTTATCATTGATTTCTAATTTTATTCCATTCTGATATGACAGAATGCAAGGAATTATCTTTATTTTTTTGTATTTGCGAGGAGTTGCTTTGTGGCCTAAGATATGGTCTATTTTACAAAAGGATCCATGTGCTGCTGAAAAAAAAGGTGTATTCAGTCCTTGATAGATGAAATATTCTATATATGTCTATTAAGTCTAAAGTATTAATTGTATTTTCTAGTTCCATAACTTCTTTATTTAGTTTTTGTTTGGAGGAACTATGCAGTGGTGAGACATGTATTAAAGTCATTCAGTATTACTGTGATGCTTTATTGTTTGGGGCATATTTATGACTGTTATGTCTTATTGATGTATAAATCCCTTAAGCAGTATGAAATGTCCTTCTTTGTCCCTTTTGACTTTGGCTTAAAGTCCACTTTATCTGATATGAGGATAGAAATCCCTAGCTTGTTTATGTGGTCCATGTGAATGCGATGTTTTTTTTCCCCATCTTGTTACCTTCAATCTATGAAGTTCTAGCATAGTAAGGAGTCTCTTGGAGACAGCATATTGTTGGGTCTTGTTTTTTAATCCTATCTGCTAGTCTATGTCTTTTGATGAATGAGGTCAGGCCATTTACACTTGATATTATTATTATTTTTATTTAATTGTGGGTTTTTAATTTGAATTAGTTTCTTCGTTAAGTCACTCATTGTTCTTTTAGTTTAGTTCCCCACTTCACTGCATTTTATTTTTAATTTATTCTTTTTGAAATATAGTTTTATAGTGCAGGCTTTCTAGTCTTGAATTCTTCTACCTTTTGTTTATCAAGGAAGGTTTTTATTTCTTTGTCAATTCTGAAGTTTAATTTTGCCATGTATAGTATTCTTGACCATCATCCATTTTCTTTCAGAGCTTGGTAAATGTTATTCCAAGACCTCCTAGTTTTGAGGGTCTGAGTTGAGAAATCAGCCAAGATCCAGAATGGTTTGCCTCTAAATGTTACCTGTTGTTTTTCTCTGGCAGACTTTAAAATTCTATCCTTATTTGTATTTAGGCATTTTCATTATAATGTGCCTTTGGTTAAGTCTGTTGTAATTTTGTGTATTTGGTATCTCATAAGACTCCTGGATTTGATTTTCCATTTTATTCTTTAGGTTTGGGAAATTTTATTATTTCATTGAAAAAAGTTGTGCATTTGTTTGGTTTGTATCTCTGAGCTTTCATCTACCTAATAAATCTTAAATTTGTTTTTTTTTTTTTTTCAGGTTAATCTGTATTTCTCAGAAGTTCTGTTCATAGTTTCTTCACATCTTTTCTCCATGGTCAACTTTATTTTCAATATTTTATATATATATATTTTTTTCATGTGTATTTCTTTATTTTGCTATGAACATGTTTGTGGCATATATATTTTTTCTTTCTTTATTCTCTTATCATGTGACATGATTTATTTCCATGTCATGGCATTTAAGTATTACTAAGTTTTTAGGAAAAATGAAGGAGAGGAATAAACATCATTAGGGACTTTCTTTCGAAAAAGAGATAAAGCATGTTTTTGGTTATAGGCAGAATAGTTGTTTCACAGAAGGACCTTGTTATTGTAATTATTTGGGGATCAGTATGGCTTAAAGAGATGTGCATGGGTGCATAGTTGACAAATTAATTTTATGTGTCAATTTGGCCATAGAGTGCTCAGATTAAACCTTATTTATGGACATGTGTCTGTGAGGGTGTATCTGGATGAGATTAGCATTCAAATTGTTGGACTCAGTTAATCAACTCTCCTCCCAGAAAGTGGGTGGCATCAAGGATTAAATATTTATAGTCTTCATTGTCTAAAACTCTTGTCTTCCAAGTATAGTCTGTGTTGATGCTTTCAACTAAATTTTTAATTTAATTTTTCTTCATTTTGAGTATTTCTTTTTTCTTCAGAATCTCTTTATTAAAGTGATATTTCACTTCCTGTATTGTCTCTCTGATTTCACTCCTTATATAATCCTTTACCTCACAGATATACATTTCTAACTCTGTCTCTGATATTTCTTCCACTGTGGTGTTGATGGATTCAATTATTGGAGTACCTTCATTTGTTTGAGGCTATTTGCTCCCTTGCTTTTTCATGCTGTTTGTGTGTTTACCCATCTAACAGTATGGATGTGAGGCAGTAGAGTTTTTATCTTGTGGACTTACAGTGTCCTTGAAAGTTTCTAGTACCTTACTTTCTGAGAAGCTGCATCTCTTCTTTCTTGCTTTCATGCCATAGAGCAGCCAGGAAAGCAACCTCCTCTACCCCACCATATTGAAATCCTGGTATGTATGTTTCTTAAAGTCATGTTCTTGACTCCATTTTATTTTGTCACCCTTGTATTTTTTTTTCCCATATTTTTTATTGTTCCATTATAATTATACATTGTGGTGGGATTCATTGCTACAGATTTGTATATGCACATGATTCAACGACATAATTTGGTCAATAGTGTTTACCAGTTTCCCCCCATCCCTCCCCTCCACCTTCCTCCTGGTAACTTTCTGTATTCCACTGGTCTCTCTTCAATTTTGAAGAGAACCTTGCTTATACATATGAGAGAAAACTTACAAACTTTGACTTTGTGAGTATGGCTTGTTTCACTGAACATAATGTTCTCAAGATCCATCCATTTTCCTGCAAATGATATAATTTCATTCCTTCTCTTTATGACTGAATAAAACTCTATTGTGTACATATACCACATTTTCTTTATCCATTCATTCACTGACAGACACTGAGGTTGGTTCTATAGTTTGGCTATTGTGAATTATGCTGTTCTAAACACAGGTATGCATGTATCACTATAGTATGATAACTATTTCTTTAGGATACATACTGAGGAGTGGTAAAGGAATGGTGGTTCCATTCCTAGTCTTTTGGGGAAACTCTATACTATTTCCACATGGCTTGAACTAATTCACAATCTTAACAGTGTAAAAGTGTTCCTTTTTCTCCAGCATTTATTATTCTTGTATTTTGATGGCTGCCATTCTAATTGGAGTGAGATGAAATCTTAGTATAGTTTTAATTTGCATTTCCCTGACTACTAAAGATGTTGAAAAATTTTTTCATATTTGTTGGACATTTGCTATTTCTTCTTTTGAGAAGTGTCTGTTTAAACTGCTCACTTGTTAATTAGAATATTCAGTTTTTGTATGTTGTTTTTTGAATTCTTTATATATTCTGGATATTAATCTTGTCAGAAGAATAGCTAACAAATATTTTCCTTCATTCTGTAGATTCTCTCTACACATTCTTAAATGTTTCCTTTTCTGTGCAGGTGGTTTTAAACTTTATGTTATTCTATTCAATAATTCTTGTTATCATTTACTGAGATTTAGAAATCCTATTGAGGAAGTTGTTGACTGTGCCTCTTATGTTAGAATGTTGAATCTACATTTTCTTCTAGGAGTTGCATAGTTTCAGTTCTAATTCCTAGGTCTTTAATCCAATTTGAGTTGATTTTTGTGCAGGATGAGAGAGAAGGATCTAGTCTCATTCTTCTACATGTGGATAACCAGTTTCCAGCTCCATTGGTTGAAACTGTCATCCTGGTTTTTTCTTCTTGCTACAAAGTCATGGCTGTGTCCTTGCAAAGTATCTTAAAACCCTTCTGATACAATCAATATACAAAATCATCTCTGTATGCTACACAATTCCCAGCATAAAAGTCACTTAATCAAGGAGTGAAGCACACAAACATGAAGGGTATGAAGATAGTGAAAACAGACTGGCTGTCTCCACGAGACAGAGGAATTATTAGAGTGGGAATTTTAGAGCAAATGAAATGTTTAAAATATATATAATTAGAGCTAATGTTGTTGAGGGGGATAAGGTCAAACTATGTAATCAAGGGAACAAATAGCTAAAGTGAAATGGATGACCCTTTTTGCGGGGAGGGGACAGTGCTGGGAATCAAACCCAGGGCCTACCACATACTAGGCAAGTATTCTACCACTAAGTTACACCTCATTTGTTGTTCTCATCATATTTATAGTATACTTGATATTATCTGAATTTTTTTTTCCCTTAACAAACTATGAATTGCACACTGGAAAAATATAATCCATGCTATCTGCAGTGCAAATGATGAGGAGCACCTCATTTATGGGATAAATATATTTATTCTGCTGCTTCGTGTCCTCTTTGAGGCCTCATTTCTTGGGTCTTAGCTATTCCAGATTACTGATGAATGCTGAGTGTATGACCCTTCTATAAGCGGAATGAGAATGTTTTGTGACATTTTGGTTTATTAAATATTAATAATTATTCATTTTATTTTTTATTCCAATCATGCACTTTAAAAACTAAAAAGCTTTGATATTCTTAGTTACCTTAGCTTTTATCACTAAAAATTATAAATTGTCTGGTGAAACCAAAAAAAATTTGATATCTGATAACTACCACATCCACAATCAACATTATGGTGTAAATTCTGCAGAGCTAAAATTTAAAGGAAAGGAAGATGGATATCAAAACAAAAACCTAAACTTTCAAAAGAAAATTTAGTTCTAAGTTACACTTTGTATTTAAACTATTATGAGAGGATTAAATATATCTGCCCATTAAAAAGAGACAAATACATTACGAGTGCTATGTACACATCCTTTGATGAATAGAATAAAACAATTCAAAATATTCCTACAAGTCCCAAAGGAATAGCCAGCTAGTGACTTTTTGAATGTGTTATAACAAAATTTTTGCTAATTTGTATTAATGAAACAGAACCCAGTCAACAAGTCTTACAGTAGACAAATTTAGAGGGAAAAAAAATGAAACACAACACTTGACTCTACAATTCTGAGTTGAATCTGAATTGAAAAGCTAAACTGGGGAAAAAGAATATGATGAACAGAAAAACAGTAGCAGGAAATCAATTTCTATCTATTTAAATAAAAAAATGAAATTTCTAAGTGTCTTGTTAAAACTACATGGAAAAGAAAAATCCTATAAGACATCTAAATATATTAGATGAATCCTCTCATCTAAATCTGCAAAGTTTCACTACCAATTTCACAGACTTCCTTAAGAGAGTTTCTCCTATCTTGCTAATGCTTTGCACCACCAACTAAAAGCAAAATACACCGAGAAACAAAAGATGCAAGTGAACTTAGTACTCTCTTCCTCTTAGCTCAAATGTTTATATTTGTACATTTTGCCATTATCACTATAATTTAATAGCTCAATTCTTTCCTTAAATTTCTTTACTCATAAAGTGTTCTTTGCTCTTTTAAGTCCTATATTTAAAACACTATCTTTGAATGTTTATTAGGATTGTTATTGTGAATATTCTAATTCAGTTTTAAAATGTTTTCAGTAATCTCCAGTTATTTTCCCACAAACTGGTTTTAACATGCAATTTTGCAGAATGAAACTTTTTACCTAATGCATTCCATGCTTTAGCAAAAAAAAAAAACTACAAATGAAAAGTTAAAAAGCTTGCTAGTCAGACAATGAAGGACTATAAAGAAATACAATAAATAAAATTTGTACAGCATAGCTTAACATACTTAAGAGAATTTAAGTTGTAAAAGTTCTCTCTAAAAGTAATTATTAAAATTTGATAGATTTATAAATATAATAATTTTACATAGAACTTGAAAGTTTAAGAGCTATGTTTATATTGAAACTAATAAATTGTCTATTTTTTAAATCAAAATTCTGAATTAATGTGCAGATTCTTGACCTTGAAACACAATCACATATTAACAAAAAGAGAAAAACAGCTGAATGAATTAAGGGATAGGAAAAAGGGCTTAATTTCAATATAATGACTCAACAATGTCCTAAAGTTCTATCCACTGAAGACTGAATAGGGCCAACAAAACTAAAAATCTGTGTAACTAGCTGAAGAGCTCAATCATTCCCAGTTCAGTACTGGATAGTTCAATCAGGTGCTTTCCCCCTGCAAATTATGGTGGAACTTGTGATACAAGAGACAGAAATTTCAAAGGAAACCAAATGAACTTCTTGCAAATGGGTCGTGGGGGTGGCAATCCAGGAGAGCTGGTAACCTGAGGATCAAGAAACTAATAATAGGAAAAAAAAAAAAAGTTGAAAGGATTGTTCATTGCATACAAAAGAATATCCATTCTAAATTTTAACTGGAGTAAGCCTTAGCCTCTTCCTCGAGTTTTGTTTTTTTTTGTTTGTTTGTTTGTTTTTGTTTTTTGTTTTAGAGAGAGAGAGAGAATTTTAATATTTATTTTTTTAGTTTTCGGCGGACACAACATTTTTGTATGTGGTGCTGAGGATCGAACCCGGGTTGCACGCATGCCAGGCGAGCGCGCTGCCGCTTGAGCCACATCCCCAGCCCTTCCTTGAGTTTTTGATAAATAGTTCTTCAAATAAAATAGCCAATGAATAAAGGAAATGATGAGAAGTTACCATTTAAGCATTTTTGATTTTTTTTCTCTCAATGTAACGTCAGATCAACTATGTGACTGTTTCCTTAACATTTTAAATTGTGGAAGTTCATAAAGCCTCTGCAGACAATTAGGTTATTCATAAAAATAAACAAAGAAATTTTTGAATATACTTTAAAGTTTAATCATGGAAAACTGCCATTAATTTTGATACATGAAATATAATAATGTTAATTTAGTTTCAGTTAATTAAAGTGGGCGAATATCAGAAACTGTTGAGTGTCAGATTTCTGCAAAAGTCCAACAATCTTAATTCAAAAAACATGATTTATCCAAGATTTGTTAAAATTCAGTTTATGAAGTAAAACATATCTAGAGACTAGGTTGCCCTTACCACTTGGCATAGAAGTCTCTCCAGAGAATATTTCATAAAATTCCACTTTTATATTTAACATACAGTAAATAAGCTTTAATGTTATAATATTAACTTTATTTAAATGAACAACTATTAATACAAATAAGCAAGTTATTGTAATATAAGTACACTGCTGTTGGTAATAAGAGTTTATCCCTATTAAAGAAGCTATCTTTGTCAACACTTTACATTTTCAAGTATTTGTAAACAAATACTCTTAATAAAGTTGTCAGGAAGAGTCAAGTTTGTGATTGCTTACATTTAATACATGACTCAATCTGAGACTTGCTTTTGATCAAGAACACTTGTTTGAGAGATTTATTTTACTAATATATTTTATATAAATTAAAAGTAGCATTTTCCACCTTTCTATTCTAATGAATGACACAAGACATTCATGTCAATAAAGGGCAATAAAAACTGAAATGCTTTAATGGGATATCAATTACTATTCAAATTTACTATCATATCCTTGGAAAAGGGAATAAGTTCCCATTAAACTGATTTAAAAAAAAAAAAAAAAAAAACTGCAAACCAAACCACAGTTCTCTCAAATGTTAAATATGCTTTGGGAATTACACTAGATGATACAGAAAATTGTTACTATACAATTCAACAAGTTCTTTTTTGTAAAAGATCTCAAATACTCTAAGTACAAGATAAAGAAAATAATGTGGCAAATAAACTGATGGATTTTGGGTGCAGGGATACAGGAACTTCAAGAATATAGTTAATTATTCATTGTTTAACGTAACTTATCTATGGCCTATCTTTTCCTTTAGGCATATAGTTTAAATAAAGTTTAAAGAAAGCTTCCCCTAATAAGTGAGCACTTTCCCCTGAACTACTATTATAACTTTTCATAATATTCATTCACTTGTCATTTGTCACTTTACATTGCCATTAACTTTAAATATTTATTTTCATTAGTTATTTCATCTCTCTTAAGCCTGAGTATGTAGCTAATGTCTACAAATGATAGTAGGCATAAGTTTAAATATAGCAATGAGGATGAATCCCATTGTAGGTTTTCATTCTAGAATGTGCTTGATATAGGGGGTTCTGGCAATCCTCGGTGAACTCTGGGACTAAGAGGCTTTGCTTCTCTAACCATAGTTCTAGAAAGGCTCAGAATTATCTCTTTTCCCATATCTTACATTCATAGTTGCAGACAATGCAACTGGAGAAGCAAGGGGTTCCTAGAGGTTGAATTCAGAGTTTCACACATATTAAGCATGTGCTCTATCACTGAGCCACACCACTGCAATATTTTTACTGATATGCCCATAATAATGAGAGCATTCTGGGTGAAATAAAATAATGATTTCTTGGATGTTCATAAATATACTCTAATGGAAAAAGACCAAAAACTGTTGAAGCTGACTGATGAGCATGTAAGTACTCATTTCATTATTCCACTAATAGAATAATTAGTTTCTAGCCCCCTAGAAACAAACCTGGACAAAATATATGAAACAACTATATTTAGAAAGTAAATAACAGGTAGCACAAAATTGTTATCATGAGCAAAGGTAAGCAAATAAGGTTTTCTAGCAGAAGTCACTTTCAGACTATCATCTAGGGTGAGAGAATCCAACATAGGATGGCAATAAAAGTTGAGGAGAGCAAGATTAAAATTCAGGGAAGCAGAAGAAGCAATTTATGGAGCAGAATACCAGGAAGGTATTATATAAAGGGCTCTAGAAATCCACATTCCCCCGAGTCTTACCGAATACTAAATTATGAAAATATTTTGTGACACCCCACAAGGCTTGGCAACTGCTAAGGTTTTTGGCTGTCCAGCTCATATAAGGCTGAAAGAATTTCAATTCCAACTGGCTCAAGTGGAGAGACCTTATTAAAGACCTCAGGGGGATAAATTAGCCCAAGTGAATTTTAAATCCACCCTTAAAAAGGACACACACACCTCAAAAGAATCAAGAACGCCAATCAACTGCCATCCAAAACAAGTTTCAACACTCTCTAAAGGAAAAACACAAAAATCAGACTATTAATAATAATGTCTAGCATACAATCTACAATCACTAGGCATATGATATGTTCCAGTAATTCTACTCCTAATTATTTACCCAAGAGATTTAAGACAACTGGACAGTGAAACAAGATTACAATCTGAAAAAGCAGGCAATTTGTCCATATTTTCTCTTTATATAACTGTTTGATTTTTTTTTTTTAAATGAGATTCAGGGATTACCAGTTAAAAAGTTAGAAAGTTCTGGGTTGGGACTGTGGCTCAGTGGTAGAGCGCTCACCCAGCACACGTGAGGCACTGGGTTCGATCCTCAGAACCACATAAAAATAAAATAAAGGTATTATGTCCACCTACGACTAAAAAAATATATATTTAAAAAAAAAAAGAAAGTTCTATGGGAGTATACTAACATACATTATTCTGTGTTCAGTTCATGAACTTGATAATGTACACTAGCGATCTCAATATTTTTTATTCCCTTTGCGCCTACTGAAACATCATTTTGAATCTGATTTCATTATGTGTATATTCTGTAGATGTATATGCTATGATCTTTAGCTGCAGAACTTTGCATATTTCATGCTTCCCTTAACTGACATCATAAATGCATGAGCACTTATATGTTTTATTTATTTAATGTCTTCAAGGGAATTTATTCACAATGTTTTCTTATGAATTTTCTTACCTGGTAAATCTCGCCAACTCAGAATTACTCTTTTCCTAGGTTTGTTTTGTTCTCTCAAAACTCTTTAAGATTCTTCTACATGTTATCTTCTCAGTGAAAATTACTGAAGACCCTATATCAAATTATGATCCAACTTCATATTCCCTTATCTGGCTTTATATTTTTGCCTAAAATGTATTTTCTAATTTGTGAAATATTATTTATCATCCTTTACACTAGGGGAATACAATTTCTATAGAGAGGATTTTTTGTTCCATTTCTTAACCGATGCATCTTTAGCATAAACAATATTTCTTAAAGCCTGACAAAACTGAATACTTCTTAAATGCATGAAAATAATTTTTGGAAGAGTTTTCTTAAAGAGGTATTACTCTGACTACTGGATATTTTATAAACTACCCCCGCCCCAATCCAAAAAAATTGCAAATGAACACATCAAATGGCCTTCAGTCTGATAATAACAATGTGCAGGGCTCTTTGAATTGTATTGAATACTACTCAGCTTAAAAGAAGAGTAAAATTATGGCATTTGCCAGTAAATGGTTGGAGCTGGAGAATATCATGCTAAGCAAAATAAGCCAATCTCACAAAACCAAAGGCTGAATGTTTTCTCTAATATGCGGATACTAATTCACAATAAAGTGGGGGGCACTAGGAAAGAATAGTGTTACCTTAGATTAGGTACAGGGAAGTGTTGGGAGGGAAGAGGAGGGGATATGGGGTTAGGAAAGATAGTAGAATGAAACAGACATTATTACTGTATGTTTACATATGACTCCATGACCAATATGATTCTGCAACATGTGCACTCAGAAAAATGAGAAATCATATTCCATCTATGTATGATGTATCAAAGTGCATAAATGTATTCTACTGTCATTTAAAACAAATTTTAAAAATCAAAAAATAGACTACAAAAGTTTAAACAAGTGAATTATACAGATCGTTAGATTTTATCCTCTGAGTTCAGGTGCCATACTCAAAGTGTGGCTAATAAAGGAATAGACTGCACTACCCAGAATCTAAACATAAATATTCTTACCAATCCTATTAACAAGTGCTCATATCATTATGCTGTCAGAGAGTCATGCAACACACAACATTTCAATCAAAGGTGGTGTTTTAGTCAGCTTTGCACAGTAGTGACCAAAAGAACTGACAAGAACAATGTAAAGGAGGAAAAGTTTATTTTGGCCCATGATTTCAGAGGTTCAGTCCCTGATTAGCCAACTCAATAGCTCTGGGCCCAAGGTGAGTCAGAACATCATGGTGCACAGGTATGGCAGAAAAAAAGAGTTCAGAACATCGTAACAAGGAAGCAAAGAGAGACAGACAGCACTCCACTCACCAGGGGCAAAATATAAACCCAAAAGACATGCCGTCAGTGATCTTCGTGCTGCAACTACAACCTACCTGGCTACAGTTCCCACCCAGTTAATCCATATCAGTGGATTAATCCACTGATTAGGTTAAAGTCTCAAGTCTAACCATTTCACCTCTGAACAGCCTTGCATTGTCTCAGACATGAGCCTTTGGGAGACACCTTATATTTAAACTGTAATAGGTAGACTCCACAGAGCAGTGGTCCCATAAATTATAATGGAGCTAAAAAATGCCTATCAACCAGTGGCATTACAGCTACTGTAATGTCACAGGAGACAAAACATTCATTACCCATGTTTGTAGTGATGCTGGTATAAACAAATCTATTGAGGTGCCAGTTATAGGAAAGTGTATTCACAGCTTCTGGTGTTGGAAATCTGAAGATATCAAAACCGCTTGTATAAGAATATAAAGGAAAAAAAAAAAAAAGTCCAACCACTATACCTTTTCCATTTTTAGATGTTTAGATAAACAAATAACTTATAATTGTATAACAGCTTATAGTATTCAGTACAGTTACATGCTATACAGGTTTGTAGCCTGGAATACAAAAGCTCTAAACATCTATAATAGGCTATAACATCTAGATCTGTATAAGTACACTCTATGATGTTCACACAAGGATGAAATCACCTAAGGATGCATTTCTCAGAACTATCCTGTTCTTAAGCAATGCACAACTAAATATATGTTGAGGGAAACGTTCATTCTATGACTAATTCAGACGTCTTTTCTCCTATACATTTGATGTGATTCAGCAGATGCTTATGACCTATGATATAGGATTTTCCTAAAAAAAAAAAAGTGGATTTTTGGAGATAAACTATTGAAATCAGAAATTATAGCCTCAGTCAGTCTCTTCTTCCTTTCTAGTCAGTACTAATTCATTAACAGAGAGCTTGTAAGATAAACTATGTTGGGGAGGAAAGGAGTAAAGGAGAGGGAGATTTGTTCTTTTGTTTGGAGGGATTATTTTTTTTCTATGAAGAAGATGATGATCTATAACTTAGATATTTGAAATTAAGTACACTCAATTTTTGTAATTTTTTTTCTTTTCAGTGGTGCTGGGGATTGAAGCTAGAGCCTAACTGATGCTAGACAAGCACTCTACCACTGAACTACAACACCAGCTCCTGTAATTGGGCCTCAATAAGACTTGTCTCTTAACAAAAAAAAAAAAAAAAGAAGAGAGAGAGAGCTTAATGGTACTGGTGGAGAGACAGAAGTGAGAGAAGTGTGGAGGTTCTCTGCTCTCAACAAAATATACATTATAATATATTTGCTGAAATTTTTTTCTTTTTTCTAAAAAATACGTTTTTATTTTTTAAGTTCAGATGAACACAACACAATACCTTTATTTTTATGTGGTGTTGAGGATCAAACCCAGGTCCCGCCCATGCTAGGCGAGCGCTCTACTGCTGAGCCACAATCCCAAGCCCTGAAATTATTTTCATCATGAAGAAATATAATTAGCAATTTCAAGATTGACTGAACTCATTTAAATACAAGTACGTGAACACATTCCCATCTAAAAACATTTTTTTTTCTGATTTATCCCTGGCAGTTTCTTTCATTAATTTCACTACATATTCTAAAACATGAAATTAAAAAAAAAAAGACAAGCTTCAACCAGCCTGCACACTGGTTTGTAGTATGAAGACATATTTTATACAGAATGCAATCTGTCAAGATACGAAAGACAAAGAAATAGAAAATGTTATTATAAATGAGTGATCTTTGAGGTAGAGTCATTTAATAAAACTGCCATCACTTTTAAAGATTGACTCCCTGTATCTACAAGGATGCTAGCAACTACTATAGGTGGAAACTATGAAAGATCAAAGAGGTATTTGACCTGTGTTCTCAGATGGAACACAATGAGAATAATATGCAGCCTGAGGTTAAGATGCTCTCATATAATACAGGAAAGCTGAGATCCTCTAGAAAAAAATCATGTGATATACTGCTAAGATTTAGAGAAGTGAAATAAGAGATAACAGCATTTCTATAATTGAGAAGACAATTAACTATTGGTCTTAACTATGCTACCTCTGTTCTTCAGGACCATTATAAAGCACTCCAGATCATTTTTCCTTTTTTCTATCCCTATTCCCCCAGTAAGTCCTAGTAGATGGCTAGATAGGGCACAACAAGGTTGGGGCAGTATAGTAGTAATGATTAAAAGCACAAACTCTGGAGCTATAACACTTATATCTGATTTGGCTGTGCCACTTAAGAATACAACTATGATGAGTCACCTGGCCTCTCTGTGTAATAGTTTGTATACTAGTTGTACCTAATTACTTCTCTGGGTTACTACAGAAATTAAATGAGTAGTGAAAGTACTTACAACAGTGTCTGTGAACTACATAATTGTTTACAATGGTACAAGTGATATTGTCAAAATCAAACTTTTTTTTTTACTTATATAACCACTATTTTTCAGGTTTTAAATATATGAACATCTAACAATTTAAGATATTTTTATTTCCATTTTACAAATGACTTCTGTGGGGGCGGGGGGGACCTTATTAAACTAACCTAACCTAAAAGTAGTTCAATGCACAAATCTGTAACAGACTGACTATCCTACAAAATTGTTTTGTATATGAGATATTATTTGATTTTATGTAGCAGTTACTAGAAGTTATATGTTGGCAGAGAGGCACAGCATCAACAAATTACTTATATGTATATATATTTTAATCACTTAAAATCTTAAAAATGAAGTAAAAATTTTGTGAAAGAAAAATACATTAGTGATTACAGCAGTTGTCCGTTGTTAATTTTCTCCTAAGCCAGGTATTTATCAAAGCATTAAATATAAATGATCTCATTTAATTCTATGAAATGGTTTGTACTGTTATCCCATTCTACAAATGAAACCGTTTGGGGCAGTATTAAAAACTTGAAAAAAATCATACATCAGGTATGGTAAAGCTGATGTTCAATTCCAGGTCTATCTGCCACCAAAGCTTATCTCTTAAACCAAGATTCGTGCTGTTCTAAGAACATTTTATTGAGCCCAGGTATTAAAACTCCAAATATTCAATATAAGGAAATAATGTCCAAACTGAAAACAGAATAATATTCTTTATTTAATTCTCTACCCCAACACACATAGTCAAGCACAGCAAAGATTATGCATTGTCAGGATTCAGTTAAGAGGCATCTTGTGTAGTTTTGGAATCAAAAGGTAAGACACTATTTTTTAAAATTCTGTGATACAAAAAGTGGGTCTCAAAAGTACTATTCTGATAAAGAAAAGAGTCTTTTTACTATCTCAAGAGAAGTTATTTCTGTACTCTGCCCACAGTTGTATAGACTGATCAAGTTAAATTCAGTTGACTGTGATTATTGCTTTTTATTTACAGGAACACGTCTGAATCAAGCCCAAAAAAGAAGTCAGACACAATAGTTCAAAATACACAATAAAATTTTAGACATTGATTACAAGAGTATTTCACAAATTTATCACTTAGAATAAAAAAATTTAGTTTTATTAATATTCACAAAACTGAATATAAGGGCTGGGGTTGTAGCTCAGCAGTAGAGCACTTGCCTAGCATGTGCAAAGCCCTGGGTTCGATCCTCAGTACCACATAAAAATTAAATAAAGATATTGTGTCCAATTGCAGCTAAAAAATAAATATTTTTTTAAAAGAATATAAAAGTTATAAATATACCATAATGCCCATTATGGTATATAAGTATACCATAAGCAATATTGAAAGGGTTTCTTCATTTAAAGTTTTATATTGAAAAACAACCAAATCATTAAAATTTTCCTGTACTTAACAAAAGTTTTCCAAAACTCAGCTAATACTTTAACACTATATTTGTCACAAAAAGAAGTGGCTCTTCCATTAGGCAAGTCTAGATAGTTCTCTAGAATCTATGATAAAAGAATCTGACCTATATTCTAAATGACCTAGTTTAAGAAACAAAGGTTTCTTAAACAGAAATTAAAAACTTCCATGGTACCATTTTCTTGGGAAATCATGGGTTTCTTTTCCTTTGGGATTTTGCAAATCCAATTTAACAAAATTAAATACAATTTCCATATTTTAAAAATGTTAAAAAAAATTTAGAATTGAAAGCAGAAAAATCATTCTGGTTCTACCATTTAGGAGCAAAATACTATAAAGAGCTGTATTACAGGGCTAGAAATATAGCTCAGTTGGTAGAGTGTGTTTTGCCTCACATGCACAAGGCCCTGGTTTCAATGCCCAAAACCATTAAAAAAAAAAAAAAAGAGAAAGATTTATATTACAGTTCTATCACTTAGGGGCAAAATACTATAAAAATTTGTATTATATTGTTCTGGATTTTTTATATGATTCTTATTGTTTTGTTTTAAATAGCTATGGTAATATTATACATGTAATTTTGTGTATGCTTTATTTATTTTAATATGATCAGGTTTTTGAGTACACAAAATTTTCTGAGACTTTATATTTAATGACTACATCATTGAGAAGGATGTACTACAGTTAACCTGCTATTATCACACTTTGGTATATAACATCTATCAAAAGTGAGCAACACAACATTTACTATACCTCTGCTAGTGGAACAATAATTCAGCAAACATTTTTTTTATATTAAAATTTGAGTTTCTTTTTAAAAAATTGTTGAAATTGATATTTTATTTGAATAATCTTAAGCTTGAACAGTTTCTCTTCTGTTTATAGTAACTGCATTTCCTCTTTTTGAGACTGTTTTATCAATTATAGACTGTATTTATTGACAATTTATATGATTCCTTTATTAAAAGTAATAAGCTGAGGCCCTATTTACTAAAAATATTTTCCCCAAGTTTGTTATTTGATTTTTAATGTTTTAATTTTGTTGTTAATTTTCAGAAATTTAAACTTTTCAAATAGTAAAATCTATTTTTCTCATTAATTCCTTACATACCTATTAAATTTTGGATGTTTTCTATTATCTAGAAACATGATAAATAATATTTTATATTTAGCTCCAAAACTTGATCTTTTAAAAACGATGTCAAGCTTTAAACCTATACATCCTTTTATTTTGAAAATAAGGCATGCTATGGAGGAAAAAACACAAAATATACATAACTACACAAAGAGCAAAAGTTCATGTTCCCTCAAATTTTAATCAAGAGTTAAAAAAGAACCCTAGACATTTGTTTTTTCTTCTTTTTTTTTAAATCTATGCATATACAAAAATACAGGCAAAAGTACTTATAACATAGTCATATTTCACCTCTTCCACTCAGGATTTCTTAGCTCCTCTCTAATAAAGACTGCAGAATGTCAGATCTGGAGTATATTAATAGTAATTATGAATGGCTATAAAGGATACAATACATTCCTAATGATTCCCAAACTTATTTAATTACAGAATTCTTTAATCAAGAAATTATGGTTCAAAGACCTGGTAATTTCTGAAATGCTATTTTGGAAATGCTGGCTTATCTTTATTTTAATAACTTCAGACAATCCAAAACTTTAATGTTTCTGTGAATATAAAGTATGCAGATTTATATTAAAAAAATAAAAGCCAACAAACTTACTTGGGATATACTGGTTCATAAAGGTACTTGTCGCCTCTTGAAGATATAACATGAAAAAATAAGATGTAGCCATTTGCTGTCTGAAAGAGAAATTTTATTAAGCATGAATTAAAGAATAAGGCTATGACTGGTCCACTAAATTTTAATTTTATATCTTCTTACTATGAAACAAAAAATCTCATTCTTAGGAAACTTCCTTTGAATAATTTTAGCCTAAATATGTAAATAAAACAACTTGTTTTAATATAACCCATTGTGAAAAAAAGGTTTTACAAATATTTCAGAAACATATAACTGAAATCAGTTGTTCATTAAATATTAATTTTAAATGTGAATATTTTCCAATGATTACATTTATTGAATGGGTAAATTATTATTCTGCAATAATATAGCATATAATTATTCCAAGCTTTAAAGCAAGTAACAGTATGTAAAATGCTTCTGGCCAAATAAACTTTATATAACACTAATCTCAAAATAGCCTATCTACATACTTCAAAATCAATCGATTTACATAAAATACAGTCTAAATCAAAGAAAAGCAGTGCTAAACTTTAATTTCCAAAAATGTGAACATTTGAACATTAAACTGAACATCATTTTTCTTTTTTTAAATTGGTATACTGTATTTATACATAATAGTGGGATTCATTATGTCACGTTTGTATATGCACTAATTTGATCAATCTCATTCTTCAGTACCTTTCCTTTCTCTCCCAATCTTTTCTCCCCAGATCTACTTCCTCTACTCTACTGATCTCCTTTCTATCATTGTTTTTTAATTAGTGTGTTAAATTTTATATATGCAGGTTTTCACATTGGGTAAATTTGTACTTGGACACAGCATAGTCTGAATAACATTTTTTTCCTAAGTTAACAAAATAGTTTTAAGACAGAAGCTATATTAAAAACAAACAATGCCATTATATGATCAAAGCATACATCTGTGACTTGTGAAACTCAAGCAACCATTTTACATTTATACATGAAATACTATATACAGCTTTTTTTCTAACCAAACATTTTCAAACAGAACAGAACAAAGTGGCAAATGTTTTCCCCAAACTTTTTTATACTAACACTGAATTCCTATCATTTTAGAGGCAAGTGAGCATTTACCCAAAGTAGAACCAAAGAAAAGATCAACGTTTCAAATTTCTTTCCAGTACTAACTTCCTGTTTTTCATTTACAGAAAGGACAAAGAAAAAAAATACTCAGTTTCTTCAGCAAGGCCAGGTCTGTTTTTTAACTATAAATTTAACTATTTTTTAATGTGCTCTCAAAAACTAGAGTTCAATTTATCAGAATACAAAAGAAAAAGGTTGAAGATTGTTCAGATAAGATCACCTTTCTAAATCTTCACAAGCAGTTTTATGTTCTTACCATATGGAAAACAAGAAAACAAAAGGAAAATGGCTTTAAATCAAACTATACAAAAGTTACAAACATATCATTGTTCCTTTACAGAAAAAAATGACTGTTCAAAAACTTTAATCTGTACTGTTACCTTAGTAACATACAGTAACATAACAAGAGTAACATAGTATGATATCATGGATAACATTGACATACAAATACTGTCCCAACTATCAGTCACTGAAGGCCAAAAGTTTGACATTTCAGAGTATCAAATGCTAATATTATAAATCAAATTAAGTGCTTAAAAGGCTACAAGGTCAGGAAGAACATAGCATTTTGCACTAGCATTTGGAAATTTTATATACATAGAATACTAGGTAAAATTACAAATAATATCTTGATTTACTGTTTTGATATTTTATATCAATCAACTTAATATGTAAACCAAATGCCAAATAATTCTGGATCTCATGACCATCTATCACCAATCTTTTATTAAACAGTCTTGATTTTGAACAAATTAAAAAGTCGATAGTAAACTATCCTTAAAAAGCAGTCTCTTAATTTGCACTGAATCTTGTCACGATATAGGGTTATAATGACCTTCTCTTTCTTTCTCTTCATGCTCCCAAAATAATGCAAATAAAGCATGACTATTACTTAATCTATAGGAAACAATCCCACCATCCTCTTCTTACATACATACATATTGTCACCCAAAACTAAACTAATTTTTAAGTAAATGAAAAAAATAATCTTGAAGTTCTTTTTTCTGTTATCATGACTTGTTTTAAATACACTTTCCTTCTTTCCGTAGGACACATTTAAGGATCTAGCTTCAATGACCTGAATGATGTATCACAAAGATACAATTAAGAGATAAAGGGTTTGAAGACTTAGATATATATATATCTTCTATTCCAACATATTGTTATGTCAGTCTTCAAATAAGGATGGAATAAGAGACTAGCACTCAAATTCTTTACACTGGTCTATAAATGATATTTTGTTTTTATTTATGACACATGTTCAAATGAGAAAAAACAAAATTAGTTACCCTAAATCATACCACCCTCCCAAGATAATAATTTAATATTTTTGTATAAACTTCTAGACTTTGTACATACATACAATGATTATACTTAAAGGGTAAATGATTACAGATTATAAATCACAAGCACTCTTAAATGTAGGTAGAGTGTTTTTTGACATACCTTTCAAAATTATTTTTCCTAATATTACCACATTGTTTTATGTTCTATATCAGAGCATTAATTTGAAGGGGGGGGGAAATCCCCAAAACAAACAACAAAAACAGCAAGACTCCAACCAAAATGTATTAAACTGAAGTTGATTTATGCTGCATTGAAACAACAACAAAAAAAATCAGACAATATATTGAACAATGATTTTCAAAACATGCATCAAGCAATGAAAGCTGGTCATCCTTAACAGAGGGGAAATGAAGGTGAGCCCTACTCCTCTTGCCCAGTTTATTGCCTTGTTGATAATTTACAGGTTACAGCACTGAGAATGGAAGCTGAAACAGAGTCTAATAGACTCTCTGGCTTCAGAAGTTAAAGCTCGGTGTTCTAGAAGAATAAGGCAACTCAAATTCATGTGACAAAGTACCATAATAGAGAGAAAAGAATTACATACAGAAGTAACTCAAGAATACCAACAAGGACATATATGTGAGGAAACTACTCATGGTAGAAGAAAGAACAATTTGAAAGAATTGGTAAACAGTGCATAAGCAGGACTAAAGAAAGTCATAATTTACAGCGCACTAGATAGAATACTCGGGAAAGCAGTTCTTAGGTCTTCCTGTGGTAATTCTAGAAAGGTATTGCCTTAGTAGTGGGCAAGAACTAGCTCAGGATTGAGCTCTAAATCCAGCCCCCCCCCCACACACACACAAAGAAAAGCTTAAAATGAGACATGAACACATCAAATTATTTCCAAGTAACTTAACTGCATTCCAGGAAGATTTATAGGATCGCAAAAGTACCCAGTATATAACAAAGTAAAGTCACAACTTCTGATATCTAATTAAAAGATACAGGGAGGCTGGAAATCAAAGACACAATGAAAAGAAAAATCAACCAATTTTAACAATCCATAATGCAATAAGATTGTTGAAATTAGCACAAAAGAGCATTAAAACAGATACTATATTCCTTATCTTCAAAAGGTTACAAAAATATAGAAGACCCAACAGAACTCGAGATAAAAGCTAAAATATGAGAGTCAAAAAACATATTGGATTGGATGAATAAGTTGGACACTGCAGGAAAAAAGTTTACTGATTATAAAAGTATAGCAATAAAAATTTTTCACAATGAAACAGAAAAAAAGTAATAAAACAGAAAGAGATCAACAAACTGTGGAACTTTATATGGCCCAATAGGCATATACACAAAAAGTCCCCAAATGATAATATTTATATTTCCATTGAATTTAATTAAAATTCACTTCCTTCACTTAAATTTCTTTAAAATGTCAATTTTCTTTTAAATAATAATAGAAATGTATACTGGAGCTTATACCATAGGTAAAATAAAATGTGTACATTCCCTAATCCCAACAGAATTAAATTAGAGACCAATAAAATAAGATTCTGGAAAACCTTCAGTGTTTTGAAACTAAAATACATAGTTCTAACTAATTCATGGATCAAAGACGGAATCAAACGGGAAATTAAAAAATTTACAAATCGTACCAAAATTTGTGGGATTCTGCTAAAGCAGTACTTAGGGGGAAATTTATAGTTTTAAATACCTGTTTAGAAATAAAGACTGCATACAAACAACAATAAGTGTTGGCGAGGATGTGGGGAAAAAGGCACACTCATACATTGCTGGTGGGACTGCAAATTGGTGCAGCCAATATGGAAAGCAGTATGGAAATGTTTCAGAAAATTGGGAATGGAACCACCATTTGACCCAGCTATCCCTCTCATCAGACTATACCCAAAGGACTTAAAAACAGCATACTACAGGGACACAGCCACATCAATGGTTATTGTAGCACAATTCACAATAGCTAAACTGTGGAACCAACCTAGATGCCCTTCAATAGATGAATGGATTAAAAAATGTGTCATATATACACAATGGAATATTACTCAGCAATAAAAGAGAACAAAATCATGGCATTTGAAGGTAAATGAATGGAGTTAGAGAAGTTAATGCTTATTCCCCCAAAACCAAATGCCAAATATCTTCTTTGATATAAGGAGGCTAATTAATAGTGGGATAGAGAGCAAGAGCATGGGAGAAATAGACAAACTCTAGATAGGGCAGAGGGGTTGGAGGGGAAGAGAGGGGGCATGGGGTTATTAATGATGGTGGAATGTGAAGATCATTATTATCCAAAGTACATGTATGAAGACATGAATTGTTGTGAATATACTATGTATAAAACAGAGATATGAAAAATTGTGCTCTACATGTGTAATAAGAATTGTAATGCATTCCACTGTCATATATAAATAAAAAGAAAGAAAGAAAAATCAAACCAATGATCTCAGTTTCTATTTTACACTAGTAACAAAATACCAAATGAAATCTCAACTAAGCAGGAGGGAAAAAAATAATGAGATCAGAGTGGAAATGGAATAGAACAGAGAAAAGTAAAATCAATGAAAGAAATTACGAGTTTTTAAAGAAAATCACAAGAAAAAAAGAAAAGAAAATCACTAAAATTGACATGCCTCTACTCAAACTGATCAGGAAAAAAAAAACTAAATACAAAAGAGAGAATAGTAACAGGATTATAGATTCTAGAGACACTAAAATAATAAGGAGGTCAGGGAAGGATACAGAAAGGTTGATGAAAGAGTACTAAATTACAGTTAGACAGGAGTAAGTAGTTCTGTTATACTACAGCCCAATAGGGTGACTATAGATAAGAACTATGCAAAAACAATCCAATTTAAAAAGTGTTAAAAAAAATGAATAGAAATTTCTCTAAATATGTAAGAATAGATGAAAAAATAGTCAACATCATCAGTCATTAGAGAAATACAAATCAAAACTACTATGAGATACACCTTCAAACTCTTCAAAACTCAAAAGAACAAACAATGGAAATAAATGCTAAGGATGATAAGAAGAAATCAGAACTTTTATACTGCCAAAGGGAATGAGACAGTGCAACTCCTGTGAAATTGATCCAGCAATTCTGCATTTGAGTGTGCAACCAAAAGAACTGGAAATAAGGATTCCAACAAATACTTCTATGATAATGTTCAATTGCATATTATTCACAATAGTCATAAGTTGGAAACAACACAAATGCCCATCAATAGATCAATGGATAAACAAATATGCTACATACATATTATAAAATATAATTCTGACATAAAAAAAATGAAGTTCTGACACATACCATAATGTGGAGGAGCCCTGAAAACATTTCCCTAAGTGAAATAAGTTAGGCACAAGAGGACACAAATATATTATGATTCCACTTACAAGAGGTATCTGGTATGAGAAATTCATAGATACAGAAAGTTGATTAGAAGTTATCAGGGGCAGGAGGGAATTAGGAATGCTTACTTAAGCTTAATGATTACAAAGTTTCTGTTTGGGGTGATGATAAAGAAAACAGTGGTGATAGTGTGTAATGCAGTGAATGTGACTAATAACACTGAATTGCACACTTAAAATGGCAACTTTATGCTATATACACCTTACAATTTTAAAAAATTTATCATGCAATATACCGAAAATGAGACCAAGTACAGAATATCATATTTTCTTTCATGAAATTGCTTTTCTTCTTACATTTTTTCACTAATTGCCATGAACATTCTCCTAACACTCATCTAAGCTTGAAACCACAGTCATCTTCAACTACTCATATTCATTTATTCCCTACAATTAGCAAATATTTTTTCCCTTGGATATTCCTATGAATAATAAAGAAGCCAGGTTGGCTAAAGGAAAGTCCCTGAAGAAGAAAAATGAAAAAATAACATGGGAAAAGTAATAATGAAGTAGGATTTTAGGGATTAAAGGACCTTAAATGCAATGCTAAGAAGCCTGGACTTTATTATGTGGAACACAGAACTGCAAACTTTAGCTGTGAAGGGCTAGATAGTATATATTTTTAGGATCTCTGAGCAAGAAAGGAAAACCAAGGATATTAGATAGGTACTTATATAACATGACAGCTTTTTTTTTTTTTGGTTTGGACTCAGGGGCACTCAACCACTGAGCTACATCCCCAGCCCTATTTTGTATTTTATTTAGAGACGGGGTCTCACTGAGTTGCTTAGCACCTCACTTTTGCTGAGGCTGGCTTTGAACTTGCAATCCTCCTGCGTCAGTCTCCCAAGTTGCTGGGATTACAGGCATACACATCACAACCAGCTTTTTAAAAATATTTTTAGTGTAGACGGATACAATACCTTCATTTTACTTATTTACACATGGTGCTGAGGATCAAACCCAGTGTCTCACATGCTAGGCAAGCCCTCCACCATTAAGCCGCAACCCCAGCTTACCACGACAGTATTTTAAAAGGTAAGTTTTATTATTGTGCAGGTATGATGAGGCCAACAGGTCAGAAGGCAAATACCACTGAAGAATTTTATTCAGTTCCAGGAGGAGGAAGAATGACAAATTACATAAAAGGCTACATGGGAAGTACCAGGGTCAGCAAGGAAGCAACAGGAGCAAAGGGAAAACGTGTTAAGAGCCTTTACTGTGATTTCCATTAGAAGGAATGAGTAAAACAGGTAAAGAGAGTTAGTATTGGTGAGTCTGAATAATTTCAGTGAGCTCTAAACTGTAGTAGTGGTCTTTAGTTACATAGTACCTGTCCCTGCAGTTAGTAGGAGAGGGGAATAGTGGCCCAGAGTGTCAGAGATGGTAAGGATGATAAAAGTGGCTGGAGCATGGGCTTTGGATAGACTGGTCTGCATACTAAGGTACAGCTGTAGGCAAGTCCTTTACTATCTCTAGAAATAGGCTACTCCTAGGAGGGTGCAATTTGTCCAAACACAAGTGAGCCCTAAGATGTCAAAATGAAATACAGAAAAATAAAAAGTAAAAATAAAAAATAAATACAAAGAAAAGAACCAAAATTTTATAAGTTTTAGTAATGATTGTCTAAATAAAATTATAATGACAACCGTGTGTGTGTGTGTTTGTGTGAGAGAGAGAGAGAGAAAGAGAGAGAGAGAGAGTGTGTGTGTGTGTGTGTGTATTTTGGTAGTACACATCCACTAATGAGAGAGAATGGAATTCTTTTTATGAGGATAACATTTTTAACTAATTAGTGATTAAAGTGACCTTTTCCTATCATTCCTATCATCAAAACTTACTGTAAAGTTTTATCTATTAATACAGGTCAGTAATGAGAACTTATAGGTTTCATATCTGAAAATTTTTTTCATACAAGTACAGCCAAATATGGATATCAATCTATGAGTATATAATTTTAACTGAATATATGTCACCTTGTAGGGTATTCTGGAATTCTTCTCCTGGTTTTTTACTTTAACACTGCAGATTAATCATTTCTAATTGAAGGTTATGAGGAAGTTTCTCTTTTGCACAACTGGATTTTATACACAAAAATTTAAAATGCTATTACAACTGTGGCTTGAGCTCATAAAATATATCTACTGCTAATGTGTGTGGGTTAGAGATCTTCTCTAAATTTGTAAGTATAAAAAAACAGCCTGACAGGCTGAGGTTGCAGCTCAGTGTTAGTGTCCTTGCCTAGCACATGTGAGGCACTGGGATCAATTCTCAGCACCACATTAAAAACAAAACAAAACAAAACACATAAATAAAATAAGGGTATTGTGTCCATTTATAACTAAAACTATTAAAAAAGAAAGAAAAGAAAAAACACCCTGACATTACCTGTAATTCAAACAATTTTATTAGTTGTTAACTGAAATGAGTTTACTACAAATAAGTTTCACAGATAAAACTGTCTGCTTTATAGCTTTAGATTAAATTCATTAGGAAATTCTGTCAAGTCTGCAGCAAAAACTATTTTCTGGGCTGGGGATACAGTTTAGTATTAGAATGCTTGCTCTGCATATATGAGTCACTCCCTAAGTTCTACCCCCAGCTCTAGGGTAAAAAAGCCATTATTAAGTGTCTGTTAAGTAGTGAAGGGTGATTCTTTTCTTTTGGTACCAGGGATTGAATCCAGGGGTGCTTAACCACTGAGTCACATCCCTAGTCCTTTTTTAAATTATTTATTTATTTTGAGATAGGGGCCTGCTAAGTTGCTGAGGTTGGTTTTGAACTCATGATCTTCCTGTCTCAGCCTCCAGAGCCACTGGGATTGCAGGTGTGCATCACCAAACCCAGCTGGGTGATTCTTTCAAGTTCAGAAAAATCTCATTTTCAGTCATAAGCTAAAAATGTTTCAATAATCCTTTATTCCTTCTTGGCCATCTAGCAGGTAGCTGTGGGGTGGGGCAAGGCAGGGTACTCACCTTGGATCTCTGACAAAAGCTTACAATAACCACAGGCTTTAAAAAGCCTTACATTTTCACAAGCTTTGTAAGTCTGCCCAACTAAGTCTTTTTCTGTTACATGTATTTTTACCAACATCAATTAAGGCACACTTTAGTGGATTCCTCTTCAGATTGTACTGAATTAGAGTTTTCTCAACTTCTTTGAGAATTTTTCATCTGAAGTTGTTCCACATAGGATATTTATTCAGAGTAATTCTCAGTTACTTCACACTCAGCATTGATCATTCAAATAAACTAGAAGCAATTCTAACATTTATTAACTCACCAAGAATCAAGCTTATATTGAGTGCACTTTTTATATTTCATTTTTTGTGAATAAATTCTGTGACTGTTATTTTAAATATCTTAATTTTGTGGCTATTACTTTGAACAGTAAATACTATGATGAGTGCTTAGTCTGGTAATATCGACTTTTATTCTTTAGGCATAACTATAGTGTAATTCATTGCATAATAAGCAAAATACTTTGCCACCTAATTCATAATGTATAATTATAATTTATAATACACCAAATAGAAGAGTAAAGCATTGAGAGCCTCACATATGGTTGCTGTCCACACTATTCAACTCAATCTGCTATCATAGTTCAAAGAAGCCACAAACAATACATAAATATATGAGCATTTCTGTGCTTCAATAAAGCTTTATTTATGGACACCGAAATTAAAATATCATATAATTTTCAAGTATAAAATTGATTTATTTTGACTGATTTATTTTGATCATTTAAATAGGTAATAACTATTCTTAGTTGATGGAATACACACAAACAGGCAGCAGGATAGATTTGGTAATATGTGGTGGTTGTCGGCCAACTCCTGCTATAAGCAGTACAGAACTACTTAATATTTTTGTCTATTTGGGGCATTTTCTGATAATTAATATAGTCAGCATAATGTAGCACAGACTAAAAAGACTGAAAACAGAGAGAGAGAGATTAGTCTAGTCGTAGTCTAGTACATAAAATCTGTGTTCCTAAGTTTATATCTTATTTCTCTGGTACACACTATCTGTATAATCTTGGATAGGACTTATTAGTTTTTCAAATTACTCATTTATTATAAAGGATACCAGTACATACTTCAAAGCATTGACCTAAAGATTAAATGAGATGATCCATGTAAACTTATTACAATATAGTACTTACATAGACTCAGTAAATGTTAACCATACATATTATTACTATGGAAAATTAGATGATAATGACATCCCTAAAGATGATACTGAAAAAATAAAAATGGAAAAGATAAAATGAAGCACTTCTAGGCACATCTAATGGAAATGCAGAAATAGATTCCAATAGATATGAGAAACAAAGCTTATTATTTTATAGGATATCCTCCAAAACTGGAAGGCAGAACTTAAAACATAAATTCAGAAGTACCATGTGAATATGGACAAATCTTTTAAAAGCTGGATTAGATGTCAAGGACAAAACAGGAAAGTAAGATGATTACATAGAAAAGGATACAGGTGCTATATTTAAGGATGACAGGAAGTGGTAAAGTCAACAAAGATATATTAGGTGGAAGAATAGAGAACACAGTAGTAGTACAGAAGAATCAATACAGCAATTCCTATTATTAAAAGATAAATACTTAGATGTGTGGAAAATTGAAAGAAGTCATTTAAGACAATCAAGTGTAGATGCAATATAATGATTTTATAAGAAAACACTATTTAAATTAAAAAATCTACTTACTGACACAGCTATCATGGTACTATCTGGTCTCCATTCAGCTTGTCTGTAGGATCCGAACTGAGTAGATGATTTTGTAGGTTCCTTGTAGGTTACAATTAACACACTAGGCTGGAAGAAAATAGTTGTATTTTTATTAATCTCATAAAACACATACAAACAAAATAACAGAACACGATGAAGTATTTGAGAAATAAACAATTTAATATTAAACTATCAGCTTTCAACATTCTAAGCAAATCAACCAAAAAGAAAAATAATGTGTTAGGCCTCTATTTATTAAAGAAAAGGAATCAATAATTAATAAAATTACATTACAAAATAGAAAAAAAAAAAAACCGGCCCAGATATGTTCACAGGTGAATTCAACAAAATATTTAAAGAAGGAATTATACTAGTTTTCTACAAGGTCTTCCAGAAAACAGAAATGGGGGAAAATACCTCCTAACACATTTTGTGAGGCCACTGTTATCCTAATAATAAAACCACAAAAAGACATTACATGAAAAGTAAACTACACACCAAAATCCCTTAGGAATATAGATACATAAACTCTTAAAAAATATTAACAAATCAAATTCAACAATTTATAAAAAGAATTATGTACCATGACCAAGTGGGCTGGATCCCAGGCACACAAGCCTGGCCAAACATTAGAAAATAAATTAATAAATCACATCAACAGGCTAAAGAAGTAAAACTCATGATTATAACAATAAATGCAGAAAAAGCATTTAATATATCTAACACTCATTTATGATAAAAACAAACAAACATAAACCTTTCACCAAACTAGGAATAGGTGGGAACTTCCTCAATCTGAACACCTACCAAAAAATCCACACCTAATATTATACTTTGTAGTAAGAAATTCCAAGAACAGGAACAAAGGCAAGAATGTTCCTGCTATCCACTGCTTTTCAACATAATAGCACAAGTCCTAGCTAATTTAATAAGACAAGAAAATAAAATAAAGCATATACATACTGGGAAGGAAGAAATAAAATTACCTTTATTCATAAGATAATATGATCATTTATGTAGAAATTCCAAAAGAACATCAAAACCTCTGGAAATGATATGCAATGATAACAAAGTTGCAGAATACAAAGATAATATAAAAAAGCCAATCACTTTCATATATTCCAGCAAAGAAAAAGTGGAATTTGTAATAAAAAATATTTTCCCATTATATTAGCTTTTTAAAAATGAAATATTCATTATATAAATCTAACAGACTTTATATAACATTTACATGAGGAATATCATAAAACTCTGAGAATAAAAGATATCCTACTTTAATGAACAAAAGAGTCAATACTATTAACATGTCAGTTCTTCCCAATTTAATCTATGGATTAAATGTAATCTCAGTCAAAATCCCAGCAAGTTATTTTGTAGATATCAACAAATGCACTCTAAATTTTATATGAAAAGGCAATAGATGAAGAAGAGCCAACTCAATACTGAGTAAGAACATGTTGGAGAACATGATATTATAACCTAACTTCAAAACTTACTGGTTAAAGAAGAAACAAATCAATCAAAGAAAAAGAACACAGAGTCTAGGAATAGACCCATACAAATACACTCAACTGATCTTTGACAAAGCAGCAAAGGCTATATAAGAAAGAAAAGATAGTCTTGTCAACAAATAGTGCTAGAATTAATGAACATCAACATTCATGAAAATAAATCTAGATGTACAGCTTACACCCTTCATAAAAATTAATTTAAAATAAATCTGACCTAAATGTAAAATATAAAACCCCTGGAAGAAAACAGTAGAAAAATCTAAACAGCTTTAGGTATGGCAAAGGCTTTTTGTAAATGACACCAAAAGCACAATGTTGAAAGAAATGATTGATAAACTGGACTTTAAAGCAAAGAGTATTATCTAAATAAAACATACTTAACTAATAATCTGCACTATAAAAGTGGAAAAGAATCTAGAGGGCTGGGGTTGTGGCTCAATGGTAGAGTGCTTGACTAGCACATGTGAGGCACTGGGTTCGATTCTCAGCATCACATAAAAAAATCAATAAATAAAATAAAGGTATAAAAAGTTATATAAATCTTTATATATGTGTAAAGAATCTAGAAAAGGAAATTCAAAAGCTGTTTTTTTAGAAGTGGCTTCAGGCAATGCCAGAGAAACTTGGTTGAACTAACCCTCCTGGAGATATGGACAAGAATCTAGAAAATGAAGTATTTCAAGGCATTGGAAATCAAAGTAAAATAGGCAAAAACTGGAAGGTAGCTATCCTGAAAGACATGACATGCCACAGGTAAAATTTGTAAATCTGGCAGGCACAATGTCACATGCCTGTAATCCCAGGGACTCAGGAGGCTGAGGCAGAAGGATCCCAAGTGCAAAGTCAGCTTTAGCAACTTAGGGAGGAGCTAAGAAGGTTAGTGAGGCGACCATTATCCTAATACCAAAACCAGAAAAAGATATTACATGAAAAGTAAACTACATATCAAAATCCTTCAGGAATATAGTTACATAAACTCTCAAAAAATATTAACAGGGCTGGGGCTGTAGCTCAGTGGCAGAGCACTTGCCTAGCATGAGTGAGGCAGTGGGTTCGATCTTCAGCACCACATAAAAATAAATAAAATAAAGGCATTCTGTCCATTGACAACTACAAATTTTTTTTTAAATATTAGCAAATCAAATTCAACACTGTATAAAAAGAATTAAGCACCATGACCAAGTGGCGGGGAATATAACTCAGTGAATAAACGTCCCTGGGTTCAATCTGTGTTACCAATATATACATATATAAACATATTATATATATTTTATAAATCTTGCTTTTTGCCTAAATTTGCAATCCAATCTGTATCTGATTCAGGGGTAAAAAAGTGGCAGATTTACTTACTTGAGGCAAAAAAAACAGAAAATAAAGCTCAGACCTGCTACTCTTGCTGGAAAGCTATGGAGGAAATTCTAAAAGAACGGGTGCCTCAGGGAAGATCAATCTCACAAATCACACTTAAACTACTCTAAACTACATGGGAAAGACTTTCCCCTTCATGGGAAAGACTAAACTGCATCTGATGAAAAAGCAACAGGTGGCAGTTGAGAGAAATGAAGAAAGATACTAGATATTGCCTACCATAAGAGAAATAGATAATTGAATTGAGATAAAAGTTACAGCCTTCATGAACATAACACTCTTTGGAGGAACACAACAAAATCTGGTTTCTATAATTTATAGAGAATGTCAAGAATTAATAAGCATGTGAAGGAGCAAGAAAGGATAACTCATATTTAAAAGAAAAAACTGTTAAGAGAAACTGATAAAGAGGTATGGCCCAGAAGTTGAACTTAACATAAATTTTAAATCAAGGTATTATAAATATGTTCAAGGAAAAATACTCATAATGAGTGAAGACAAAGGGAGAAATCTCAAAACAGAAAAAGAAACCATACAAAAGAAATTGGCTCTCCCTCCTCATCTGCTCCTCCCCTCATAAACAACTTTTCATACCTCCCCCCATAAGAACCTAATGGAAATTCTTTTTTTTTTTTTTTTTTCAAGTTCTTTTTTTTTTTTTTTTTTTTTTAATTTTTTATTGTGGGTTGTTCAAAACATTACAAATTTCTTGACATATCATATTCCACACTTTGATTCTAGTGGGTTATGAACTCCCACCTTCACCCCATACACAGATTGCAGATTCACATCAGTTACACATCCATTGATTTACAAATTGCCATACTAGTGTCTGTTGTGCTCCGCTGCCTTTCCCATCATCCACCCTCCCCCCTCCCCACCTCTCCCCTCCCCTCCCCTCCTCTCTCTCTACCCCCTCCACTGTATAACCCTGAGGGTCTCCTTCCATTACCGTGCAATTTACCTTCTCTCTCCCTTTCCCTCCCACCTCTCATCCCTGTTAAATGTTAATCTTCTTCTCCTGTTCTTCGTCCCTACTCTGTTCTTAGTTACTTTCCTTATATCAAAGAAGACATTTGGCATTTGTTTTTTAGGGATTGGCTAGCTTCACTTAGCATAATCTGCTCTAATGCCATCCATTTCCCTGTAAATTCTATGATTTTGTCATTTTTTAATGCAGAGTAATACTCCATTGTGTATAAATGCCACATTCTTTTTATCCATTCGTCTATTGAAGGGCATCTAGGTTGGTTCCACAGTCTTGCTATTGTGAACTGTGCTGCTATGAACATCGATGTAGCAGTGTCCCTGTAGCATGCTCTTTTTAGGTCTTTAGGGAATAGACCAAGAAGGGGAATAGCTGGGTCAAATGGTGGCTCCATTCCCAGCTTTCCAAGAAATCTCCATACTGCTTTCCAAATTGGCTGCACCAATCTGCAGTCCCACCAGCAATGTACAAGTGTACCCTTTTCCCCACATCCTCGCCAGCACTTGTTGTTGTTTGACTTCCTAATGGCTGCCAATCTTACTGGAGTGAGATGGTATCTTAGGGTGGTTTTGATTTGCATTTCTCTGACAGCTAGAGATGTTGAGCATTTTTTCATGTACTTGTTGATTGACTGTATGTCCTCCTCTGTGAAGTGTCTGTTCAGGTCCTTGGCCCATTTGTTGATTGGGTTGTTTGTTCTCTTATTGTCTAACTTTTTGAGTTCTTTGTATACTCTGGATATTAGGGCTCTATCTGAAGTGTGAGGAGTAAAGATTTGTTCCCAGGATGTAGGCTCCCTATTTACCTCTCTTATTGTTTCTTTTGCTGAGAAAAAACTTCTTAGTTTGAGTAAGTCCCATTTGTTGATTCTAGTTATTAACTTTTGTGCTATGGGTGTCCTATTGAGGAATTTGGAGCCCGACCCCACCGAATGCAGATCGTAGCCAACTTTTTCTTCTATCAGACGGCGCGTCTCTGATTTGATATCAAGTTCCTTGATCCATTTTGAATTCACTTTTGTGCATGGCGAGAGAAAGGGATTCAGTTCCATTTTGTTGCATATGGATTTCCAGTTTTCCCAGCACCATTTGTTGAAGATGCTATCCTTCCTCCATTGCATGCTTTTAGCCCCTTTATCAAATATAAGATAGTTGTAGTTTTGTGGATTGGTTTCTGTGTCCTCTATTCTGTACCATTGGTCCACACGCCTGTTTTGGTACCAGTACCATGCTGTTTTTGTTACTATTGCTCTGTAGTATAGTTTGAAGTCTGGTATCGCTATACCGCCTGATTCACACTTCTTGCTTAGCATTGTTTTTGCTATTCTGGGTCTTTTATTTTTCCATATGAATTTCATGATTGCTTTCTCTATTTCTACAAGAAATGCCATTGGGATTTTGATTGGCATTGCATTAAACCTATAGAGAACTTTTGGTAATATTGCCATTTTGATGATGTTAGTTCTGCCTATCCATGAACAGGGTATATTTTTCCATCTTCTAAGATCTTCTTCTATTTCTCTCTTTAGGGTTCTGTAGTTTTCATTGTATAAGTCTTTCACCTCTTTTGTTAGGTTGATTCCCAAGTATTTTATTTTTTTTGAAGATATTTTGAATGGAGTGGTTGTCCTCATTTCCATTTCAGAGGATTTGTCGCTGATATACAGGAATGCCTTTGATTTATGCGTGTTGATTTTAAATCCTGCCACTTTGCTGAATTCATTTATTAGCTCTAATAGTTTCTTTGTAGAGTCTTTTGGGTCTGCTAGGTATAGAATCATATCATCTGCAAATAGTGATAATTTAAGTTCTTCTTTTCCTATTTTTATGCCTTTAATTTCTTTCGTCTGTCTAATTGCTCTGGCCAGTGTTTCGAGAACTATGTTGAAGAGAAGTGGAGAGAGAGGGCATCCCTGTCTTGTTCCAGATTTTAGAGGGAATGCCTTCAGTTTTTCTCCATTCAGAATAATGCTAGCCTGAGGCTTAGCATAGATTGCTTTTACAATATTGAGGTATGTTCCTGTTATCCCTAGTTTTTCTAGAGTTTTGAACATAAAGGGATGCTGTACTTTGTCAAATGCTTTTTCCGCATCTATCGAGATGATCATATGGTTCTTATTTTTAAGTCTATTGATGTGGTGAATAACATTTATTGATTTCCGTATATTGAACCAGCCTTGCATCCCAGGGATGAATCCTACTTGATCATGGTGTACAATTTTTTTGATATGTTTTTGTATCCGATTCGCCAGAATTTTATTGAGGATTTTTGCATCTAGGTTCATTAGAGATATTGGTCTGTAGTTTTCTTTCTTTGAAGTGTCTTTGTCTGGTTTAGGTATCAGGGTGATGTTGGCCTCATAGAATGAATTTGGAAGTTCTCCCTCCTTTTCTATTTCCTGAAGTAGCTTGAAAAGTATTGGTATTAGTTCTTCTTTAAAGGTTTTGTAAAATTCTGCTGTATACCCATCGGGACCTGGGCTTTTCTTAGTTGGTAGTCTTTTTATGGTTTCTTCTATCTCCTCAATTGATATTGGTCTGTTTAGGTTTTCTATATCCTCCTGACTCAATCTGGGCAGATCATATGACTTAAGAAATTTATCTATGCCTTCACTATCTTCTAATTTATTGGAGTATAAGGATTCAAAATAGTTTTTGATTATCTTCTGTATTTCTGAAGTGTCTGTTGTGATATTGCCTTTTTCATCCCGTATGCTAGTAATTTGAGTTCTCTCTCTTCTTCTCTTCACTAGCATCGCTAAGGGTCTGTCGATTTTGTTTATTTTTTCAAAGAACCAACTTTTTTGTCAATTTTTTCAATTGTTTCTTTTGTTTCGATTTCATTAATTTCAGCTCTGATTTTAATGATTTCTTGCCTTCTACTTCTTTTGCTGTTGTTTTGCTCTTCTTTTTCTAGGATTTTGAGATGAAGCATGAGATCATTTATTTGTTGTTTTTTTCTTTTTTTAAGGAATGAACTCCAAGCAATGAATTTTCCTCTTAGAACTGCTTTCAATGTGTCCCATAGATTCCGATATGTTGTGTCTGTGTTTTCATTTATCTCTAAGAATTTTTTAATTTCCTCCTTGATGTCTTCTATAACCCATTGATCATTCAGTAACCTATTGTTCATTCTCCAATTGATGTATGCTTTTTCCTTCCTTCTTTTATCGTTGATTTTCAGTTTCATTCCATTATGATCAGATAAGATGCATGGTAATATCTCTACTCCTTTATATTGTCTAAGAGTTGCCCTGTGACATAATATATGATCTATTTTTGAGAAGGATCCATGTGCTGCTGAGAAAAAAGTGTAACTGCTTGATGTTGGGTGGTATACTCTATATATGTCAATTAGGTCTAGGTTATTAATAGTGTTATTGAGTTCTATAGTTTCCTTATTCAACTTTTGTTTGGAAGATCTGTCCAGTGGCGAGAGAGGTGTGTTGAAGTCTCCCATGATTATGGTGTGGTGGTCTATTAGACTCTTGAACTTGAGAAGAGTTTGTTTGACGAACATAGCTGCACCATTGTTTGGGGCATAAATATTTATGATTGTTATGTCTTGTTGGTGTATGGTTCCCTTAAGCAGTATGTAGTGTCCCTCTTTATCTCTTTTGATTAACTTTGGCTTGAAATCTATTTTATTTGATATGAGTATGGACACGCCTGCTTGTTTCCGAAGTCCATATGAGTGATATGATTTTTCCCAACCTTTCACCTTCAGCCTATGTATGTCTTTTCCTATCAAATGCGTCTCCTGTAGGCAGCATATTGTTGGGTCTTGTTTTGTGATCCATTCTACTAGCCTGTGTCTCTTAATTGGTGAGTTTAAGCCATTAACATTTAGGGTTATTATTGAGATATGGGTTGTTCTTCCAGCCATATTTGTTTATTTCTGTTACTAAACATTGTTTGTTTTCCTCTTTGATTGTTTCCCCCCCCCTTTACTGTCCTACCTCCCACTGTTGGTTTTCATTGTTATTTTCCATTTCCTCTTCCTGTAATACTTTGGCTAGGATGTTTTGAAGAGATGGTTTTCTAGCTGCGAATTCTTTAAACTTTTGTTTATCGTGGAAGGTTTTAATTTCATTCTCCATCCTGAAGCTTAATTTCGCTGGATACACCATTCTTGGTTGGAACCCATTATCTTTCAGTGTTTGAAATATGTTATTCCAGGATCTTCTAGCTTTCAGAGTCTGTGTTGAAAGATCAGCTGTTATCCTGATTGGCTTGCCCCTAAATGTAATCTGCTTCCTTTCTCTTGTAGCTTTTAAAATTCTCTCCTTATTCTGTATGTTGGGCATCTTCATTATAATGTGTCTAGGTGTGGATCTCTTATGATTTTGCACATTCGGCGTCCTGTAGGCTTCTAGGATTTGGGATTCTGTCTCATTCTTCAAGTCTGGGAAGTTTTCTTGTATTATTTCATGGAATAGACTGCTCATTCCTTTGGTTTGGAGCTCTGTACCTTCCTGTATCCCAATGACTCTTAAGTTTGGTCTCTTAATGTTATCCCATATTTCTTGGATGTTCTGCTCATGATTTCTTAACAGTCTTGCTGAGCTGTCTATGTTCTTTTCCAGTTGAAATACTTTGTCTTCATTGTCTGATGTTCTATCTTCTAAGTGTTCTACTCTGCTGGTAGTATTCTCCATTGAGTTTTTAAGTTGGTTTATTGCTTCCTGCATTTCTAGGATTTCTGTTTGTTTGTTTTTTATAACCTCTATCTCCCTGTATAGTTGATCCTTTGCTTCCTGGATTTGTTTGCGTAATTCGTTGTGGAAGTGATCTTTCATTGTCTGATTTTGCTGTTTAATGTCTTCCTTGATACTCCAGATCATCTGAAGCATGTATATCCTGAATTCTTTATCTGACATTCCATCTGCTGCAGCTGTTACCTCTTCTAAAGTTGCGTTGACCTGCATTGCTTGTGGTCCTTTCTTTCCTTGTCTTTTCATACTGCTTGCGTATCTTTCCTGCAGGTGCGGGCGGCGGCTCTGCTCTCTCCTTATTCCAATTGGGGTGTCGTGGCTACCACGCCGGCAGGTCACTGGGCCTGTTCTGGGAGCTCGTGGCGGCTCTGTTCTGCCCCTACTCCAATTGGGGTGACGTGTCTGTCGTACCAGCAGGCCACTGGGCCTGTCCCGCTGGTCGGTCGCAGATCTGCCCACCTTTCGGGCACGGGTGGAGGCTCTGCTTTGCCCCTACTCCAATTGGG
>NW_026694376.1:0-66640 GCF_021218885.2 Marmota monax | reverse complement strand
CTGAGGAAGCTGCTTGTCTCCCAGGTCCGCCTGCCTGCCCACACCTCCCCAGAGGAGCAGAAGCGGCTGCTCTCCCAGCTCACCTCGCAGTTCCTCAGGATGGACTGCCTGAGGAAGTTCTATGTGGATGCTGTCCTCCTCCTTGAAGGCCAACTGGAGCAGGTGCTGAGGTGAGTAAGGGGGATGAGCCTCCTCTGCAGACCAGTATCAGTAAATATGAAAGGGCACCTACTGTGTGCTAGCCACTGACACTCTCATGGTGAACAAGGCACTGGAAGGTAAATAACCCATCATCTGTTCCTGTTGTATCCTGAAGCTCCATCTCCTAACCTGTGTTAGAGCAAAGGGCTAAACCAGGGTTCATGGTCTGGGAAGTGACATCATGCTGGGAAGCCAGCTGATGAGGACAGGAGCTCCTGAGGTGGGTGTGAGGTTCTTTCCCTGGGAGCCCTGTCCAGCGACAGGGGTACAAAGCAGGGTAGAGGTGAGGACTTTGAAGGAGGGAAGCCCCCACACATGTACCTGTTCAACAAGGAAGCCCTGTTGCCCTCCATCTGGGAGCAGAGGAGCCCACTTCCAATGCCCTCCTGGGGAAGGCAGGTCTGAGCTCCCGGTAATGACTCAGGGGTTGTGAGTGAAGAGCAGGGAGTGAGACCTTGCTGAGGGGACAGGGAGTGAGCCCTGCAGGGGCTAACCCCAGGGTGTTTCGACACATCTTTCCCTGATTTGTCTTTGGTACATGACTCTTCCTGACTTCCTGGGGCTAGATTTGTGGCTTTCTGCTTGTCATTGAGGGTGACATTGATAGAGATGGAGGACCCACCTGGTCACACAAGTAGTGGTAAAAGTTTCAGGTTGAATTGGAGTGACCTGAATGAGCAGATTCTACAAAATGTCAACCATGTTCAGATGGTCACAGTGACCTTGGGTTTGGGCCAATTTGTCTTCTCCCTCAGAACTAACTGCCTGGTTCCTCCTTAGGCACCTGAAGACCCCCCTGGAGACCCTCTCAATAACCAACTGCCCACTCTCAGATTCTGACTGGAATTATCTCTCCCGCTGCCCAAACACCAGCCAGCTCAGACACCTGGATCTGAGATACATCAAACTGACCAATTTCAGTCCAGAGCCCCTCAAAATTCTGCTGGAGACTGTGGCAGCCACCCTAAAGAGGTTGGACTTGGAAGCCTGTGAGATCACGGAATCCCAGCTCCAAGCCATCCTGCCTGCCCTGAGCCGCTGCTCCCAGCTCAGGATCTTGTGCTTTTTCCAGAATCGCATCTCCATGTCGGTCCTCAGGGACCTGCTCTGTCACACTGCCAGGCTGAGCCAGTTGAGCGTAGAGCTATACCCTGCCCCTCTGGAGAGCTATGATGCCCAGGGTGCCATCCTCCGAGGGAGATGTTCCCAACTCTGTGCTGAGCTCACAGCACTATTGAAGGACATTAGGCAGCCCAAGGTCCTTTTGTTCTATACTGTCCCATGTCCTCAATGTGGCAACATGTTCCTCTACAACCAGGTCCTCAATCACTGTTTCTATCCAACAGCTGTCTATTTGGGTGTGCATAAAAAGCTGCCCTCTACGCAATTGGATGTAGAGGGATCGTGAAGGAAACTCAGAGCCCAGCATTTCAGACACTGCCTGAATTGTGGATGGGGAAAGGAATCAGATGCTGGGGGCTACATTGGAAGGAAGCCCCTGAAGATTGGGCCTTCTGTATAGAGCCATACGTGTCTGTATAGAGTCATCATAAGGGGCCTGGGTTTTTAGAATGGGATTTAGGCTTCATGCGCACATGAAGAAACTCTTTTGATTCATGGATGGTGCATAAATAAATAGTCTGAAATGAACGGAATCTCAAGATTAGTCCTCTGACATCTTCCATGATGGTTTTACCTAGTTTTCTGATTTTGACACTGGAATTCTCCAGGGGCAGATGGAGAAATACCACCAAGTACTTGGTGATCAATGAGGTTCATTCCCAGAAACTCAAAGCATCCAACTGAAATCAGGTCATTATCTCTGGCTGCACTGTGGCATAATCCATGTAGGGGAACACAGGAGGCCTGGAGCATTCTAAGTGGACAGCAAAATTTCAAAACGCCCTTCTTAGGCGACCTCAGTGCCACCCAGACACTCAAGGTTCACCCATCCTTGTGGGTCTCCACAGACCTAGAAACTTGGCGTCTTGGTCTTTGGATGCAATGAGAATAAAATAGGGTCTCTGGGCCTCACAAAACCTTGCCTGTCATCCTGCTACAAAGTCTTTCCTGAAACAATGTAGTCATGGCCAATGAAACCATCCAAATTAGCTTTCATTAAAATAGTAGAATTGTATAGGTAGATGACACTTGCAAATGTGTCTAAATTAAACTTTATAAATTACCACCTTCTGGTGGGGGAGAAAGCTGCTCATAACTGGCAGATCTTCCCCTAACACTTCCCATCTCTCCCTACCCAGGGACACAAGGCTTTCAATCAGCAGATGATCAGAGGATGAGTAAGGATGAGGTGGCTGTGGGCAAATGGGTGGCCCTCCCTGTGCTGCCTGGTCCTAGATCAAGGTCCCCTAAATGATGACTCCTGCTGAGGACTCAGGCTGATGGGATTATGCAGTGACCTTAGCCTTAGCTTCCCATCCAAGGAGGAGAAGGAGGTCCAACCAATCTTCTTTTGAGTTATCCTAAAGCTGCCTGTGTACGTGTTCTAATTTGGGCCTGAAGGCTTCTCCATACACAGTGAACTAGAACCCAGTTGGATATGTAAGCAGACTGCAGCTCACTCTTGGAACAGGTAGCAGAGTCCAGGTCCTACACAGCCAGCCCATCTGTCCCCCACACAGGGATCTGTGTGCCTCACCCCTCTTTATGACTCTTCCTTTCCTCTGGCTCTGTGTCTAACTTGCATGTGTCGTGGGTGGGGTGGGGAGTTCTGAACAGCATTCATTCTGCTCTGCTCCTGGATTCTAAGATCAAATAAAGGCAAGGAAGATCTGCAATATGAGATGTGTCATCACTGGTTGTTTTATGGGTTTTTATGACCAAAAAGGGAATTAAAGATATTCTGGTGTGTCCAGACTCCTTGGATTGTATAAGGACTGAGAGTTGCATGTGTCCCCACACAGCCCTAGGGATAAGGCACCCAGACTGCTCTTTGTATTCCTCATCTTTTGACTCTAGGTTCATTTGTGCTGTGAGACAGCCCACAGCTGTAGGATGTCATGACAAACAGGACCGGTTGTGTAAGCATGGCCAGGTCAGAAGGGGACTGGGTTCCACTCTCTGGAGTGCTACTGAAAGGTGCACATTCCTTTGTGCATCTGCATCAAACGGTCTAGATCCCCTTCTGGAACACTGGCCAATTGCACCTGTACAATCTAGGGACCCAGAACCCATGCTTTTCTACAGAAATGAGTGAACTTCATAAAAATTAACTGAGGGCCTGGGGACACAGCTCAATGGTAAAGCACTTGCCTAGCATGTGGAAGGGCCTGGGTTCCATCCCCAGAACCACAAATGTATGTGAACAAATAAATGAATAAGTAAATCCAATATTGATGTGACCCCAGGGGGAAGTTTTAATTTGAAGAAAATTATCTCACTGTGAGGAGAACAGGGCCCATATGAACACAATGAAATGCATTGTTTAATTTGAATGCTGGTGAGCCTTTCTCAGAAATACCCTTGGTCATGAAAGTGAAATGTTTTACTTAAAATGGCAGCTGTCATTTAAGATGTCCATCCAGGTGCTAACCAAGAGCCTTATAAGTCCTAAAAAGAAAAGAGAAAGTTGGACACAGCAGAGACTCCTAAAACCTACCTGTGAGAACAGGGAGGGAGAAGCACTCTTTGGTTCCCCTACAAGATAAAGGGTGTTTGGGGGGTATTGGCTCAGCAAGGAGGCTTGAGAAGAATAAGCATGCAGAGGGAATGTCTGTCATTAGCCTGTCATGATTAAGTGTGTTTGCAATGCTTAAAATTAATCTAGAATTGTTTGCTGTGAATTGATTATGTCTATTGCAGTGCCTAGCGTTAAAGATTGTCATTTTTCTTGATTAAGAACCTATAGAGGGCTGGGATTGTGGCTCAGTGGTAGAGCTCTCACCTAGCATGGGCGGGACATGGGTTCAATCCTCAGCACCACATAAAATAAAGGCAGGGTGTTGTTTCCATCTACACCTAAAAAATAAATATTAAAAAAAAGAACCTATAGAGTGAAATTGAATTGAGTAATTTGAGTGAATAAAGCACCAAAAGGGGCAGAAGCACGTGGACATTCTTTATTTCTCCCCTGGACTGCATACATTGCAATTTGTCTCCTTGTGACAGATGCTTTGAGAGGGGGCTTCTACATCCCCAAAGCTGAGGTTCTGGAAGTGACCTTTAAGGTGTATAATGAGAGAGGTGAGAAGGCTTGAAAGCAGAGATAGCAGATGCTCGCTCAAGCCATCTGTCCCTAGTGTCACTGGCCCATGGGACGGTCCCTCAGGACCACTCAGACCCTGTTTTAAATGTGGTCAGATGGGTCACTGGGCTCATACATGTCCCAAGCCTCATAATTTCTGGATTTTTGTCCTAAATGTCATCAAGAGGGACACTGGGCTGCTCACATTCCCTGAGTACATGGGGGCCCCCCAGCCACCTGGTCCTTTGGGTTCCCCTTTCCAACTCTTAGGACTGGCTGCAGAGGACTGAAAAGATCCAGGTCCCCATCACCCAACCACTACCATCACTCCATGGAAACTCAGGGTAACACTGCATATGTCAGGTAGGACCTCTCCTTCCTCCTAGACACCAGGGCTACATATTCAGTCCTCAAGGTGTTCTGGGGGCCGGCTACCAACCCTTACAGACACCTAGCCTTGTTTGTGCTTGTGGCTCTCTAATTTTTACTCATTCCTCTTTGGTCATTCCACAGTGTCCTGTTCCCCTTATGGGCCAAAGTTGGGGACTATGCTCTGCTTCTCCCCTCGTAGATGCTTCCAGGCAGACTCACCTGCTGCTCCCCGACCCTCACCCTTACCTTAGGACCATCCCCTATTCTGTTGGCCAGTACCTTCTTATGACCCACTTTTGAGGTGGACGATTCCAGTCCTTCTATCACCTCACACCATGAGCCCATTCACATCTGTCAAAACCTCCTCCATTTTCTGCCCAATCACAACACTTGCTCTCCCTCCTTGCTGATGCTGTCCCTCTCTTTGCAGAGCAGACTTCATCCTAACAGACTTTCTCTCCCCTCTGAGGATTTGAGCTGGTTTGGACTCTGGTCTGAGGGCCCAGGACAATGACCACACACCTTTTTCCATTCACCTAGGGCTCTTCTTCTTTATCCACACACCAGTCCCATTGGGAAGTGACTCTACCCTTCTCCTCCCCTCCTCCTCACAAGTCTACCCCCTAGAGATGGCAGTGACAAGTCTCCTCTTGAGACACAAAAATTAACTTAGATCTTGGCCCAGCACCAAGATTCTTGACCTTCCCATCCCTTCTCCTTCGCAAGTTCACTCTGAGTCTTGGTTCCCAGATGGCTCCTTCTTCCTTCAGGAGGGAATTCATCAGGCAGGGTAGGCAATAGTCTCTCTAGCCTCGGTTGTGTAAGAGCCTCCATTCCCAATATCAGCAGGCTGAACTTGTTGCCCTCATCAGAGCCTTCACTTTGGCAAAGGGAGCTTCCCTCAATGTCTACTGTCCCTTGAATTACATTTCGACTGAACTAAACTCCTTCCTTGGCTCTTCCTCTGTCACAGGCCCTCCCAAAGAAGCCACTTGACACCTCCCCTTTGAGCTTCTATATGGACAGCCCACCTCCCTGCTCAGCTCACCACCCTTTGATTCTCCACTACCCCTTGCTCCTCATCTTTTCTGGCCCCTTCTTGCATACACTAGGATCCTTCTTTGGCAACACAGGGATGTTGTTCTGGCAAAGCCAATTCTGCCTCTTCTCTTTCCCCCACTCTGTCTCCTGGTGACCTGGTACTTTTCCCACTCCCAACAGACCTCCACCTCCTCTCAATTCTCTGCAAAATGGACTGGACTCTATTGAGTCATTCTTATCACTTGTTTGGTGGCCCACTTTGTGGGCATCCCATATCATGTTGCTAACCCCAATTTAAAACAGTCCTCATCCTGTGAAAGCACAGGTGTTTTTTTTTTAATAGATTGTAGTGGACACAGTGGCACACACCTGTAATTCCACCAACTCAGGAGCTGAGGCAGGAGGATTGTAAGTTCAAGCACAACCCAGGCAAGTTAGTGAGACCCTGTCTCAAGATGAAAAACAAAAGAGACCTGGGACAAGGCTCAGTGGTCAAACAACCTTGTGTTCAATCCCGTTTCTCCAAAAAAGAGCAGGTTAGGAATTGGTTCAGTGTGTAATAGGGGCTCACATGATGCTCTTTTACATATCTCTTGTAGCTTTGAATCTTACATTTTTCTCCCCCAAATCTTCTTCATTACCTCTCCTCCATGATCTTCTCCTCCCTGGTTTCTCCTTTCTAATGTCATTTTCTCTGAAACTGCTCTTTTAAAAAACCTGTTCCTGCTGATGGGCAGAAACACAGCCTTTGGAACAGGAGTTCCCTCATTTCCTCTTTTGCTAGCAAATTAACAAATATTCTTTTTCTTTTTTCTGAAAACTGTGTACTCCTTATAAGGGTTGGCATCAGGGAGACTGAGCTTTTAGCAACCAGTGGTATAGCTCCCTTGGGTTCAATCTCCAATACTAAAAATAAATAATCAAGCAAGCAAGCAGGATCAGCTTACCTTTCCCTAGGCCATTGGCAATTATTTCTGTTATAGTCACCATGCTTGCCTTCCAAGCTTTAAAGGGTTTTAAACATGTTAGGTTCAGGACAGGCTGACAGCGTAAGCTCCCTGCAGGGCATGCCAAACAAAGTTAGATGCAGGGTGACCTGGCCACTCCAACCCTTCTGTCTTGTTCTTTATCACCTGTTTGCATCAAGCCCAAACGCCCAAGCCCCTGTTCAAGGCTGAACACTTTACACCCCTTCTCAAGGCTGAACACTCAACCCCCCTTGTGCCAACAAGGCAGCTTGCAGAACCAGAGACCCCATTAGATTTGGGCTCTAAAAATTCCGGCCCCTCTCTCTTGCTCTTGCTCTCTCTTTCTTCTCTTGCTTTTACTCTCAATTTCTCTCTTTTTCTTTTCTTTCTTTTCTCCTCTGTTGCACTGCTGCAATAAAGATCTCTTGTTCGCTCCAAGTGTTGTGGTCACTTTCCTTTCAAAACACATTCCTACAACCACACACTCCAAACTACTGCCATCAGTTTCAGATAATTCAAGGAATCCAACACTGGTTGTGTCCTTGCTGAGGATGTTGATCAGCTGTGAACAACCGTGTACTTACAGGTGAAGCTAATGGTGACAGTTTTCCATCAAAATGACACCATTCCAACACAGCAGGGCTGGCAGGGTGCTAGGAAGTGGGCATCCTGGACCACAACTGCCTGCTAACCAGAGCCATAACAAAAGACTCACAGAACCACAGCCTTATGCAAAATCCACCACAAATTGTACATAAAAAATATTTTTCTTTCTTTAAAAATTTTTAGGTACCAGGGATTGAACCCTGGGTTCCTATACCACTGAAGCACATCCCCAACCCTTTCTTATTTTTTATTTTGCATCAGGGTCTCAGTAAGATTCTTAGGCCCTCAATAAGTTGCTCAGGCTGGCTTTGAACTTGCAATCCTCCTGCCTCCACCTCCTGAGTCTCTGGAATTACACACATGCACCACTGCATCCTTCACAAAATTATATTTTTATGAAAAGACACCCTTCTCAGCAGCTGCTTGTCATCCTGGACCAAGGCCACCCTTGTTACTGCATTGTTGCAGCCAATGATAATGGTTTCAAAGCACCTTATGTGGCCTTTGAAATCCTGTCTTCCTTTGCCTCCTGGATGGGCCTGACTCTCTTTGCTTGAGTATCATGCATTCCCTATCCCTTCTAAAGTCAGTGTTTGGAGAGCCACTCTCTGTTGTTACCTGTGTGGCAGAAACATCTACCTGTCTCTAGGTCCAAGCACCAAGTCAAGGGTGGCACCTGAGAGTGACACCTTGCCATTTCAACCTTCTTGCTCAGCTGCCTCAAGAGATGCCCCAAAGCAAGAAAAAGGCAAGACAAGTCAAATTTGAAGGCTGGACTTCAAATATTACTCAGCTTAAACCACCATCTATGTTTTAAAAATAATCCTAAGCCTGTTTCAACTGCAAACGTGAGTGAAACAAATATGGGTGATTTCTTAAGAAAAAGAAAAAGGCACAGCCCAAACCAACAAAAACAAACCAAAAGGACTCTCTGGGTGTAATCACAGCCACTCATGAGGCTGAGGCAGGAGGATGACAAGCTCCAGGCCAGCCTGTGTAAGATAGCAAGGCCTATCTCAAATTTTAAAAAGGGATGTGCCATGTGTGACTGCACATATGGTGTGATGCTACATCCTGTACAACCAGAGGAAAAAAAAAAGTTGTGCTGCAATTGTGTACAGTGAATCAAAATGCATTCTGCTGTGATATTTGCCTAATTAGAATGATAGATAGATAGATAGATAGATAGATAGATAGATAGATAGGTGATAGATAGATTGATAGATAATGAACGAAAAATGTTCTAGCTACTTGAGGTTCATTATAGAGACTGTCATTTACTGAGATGACTGAAGAGAGTGGAGATATGGAGAATGGGAAAGAATGTTTTGGTGATTTGAGTTTTACAATATGATATGGTTTATCAATTTTCAATGAATTAGAATAAAACTGCACTGAAGCTAAAAATAATAATAAATAAAAAGGGCTAGGGGTGGAGCTTGGTGGACAGCACCCTGGATTCAATCCCTGGAGCTGCAACACCAACACACACCAACAAAGATCCCTTTTGCATTTTCCCATAGGCACTTGCGTCTTACAGTTTGCCTGAATGTGCTCAACTTTTTAACTCGGATGCTCCCCAATTGCTAACTGGCTGTTACTCAAACTCTCTCCTTTCATTATGCTACAGAGAATTCCCTTATGGGCTCAAGAGACATAGAAACTGATTAGGGTTGATGCAGCCTGGGAAATATCCCACTTTGGGGAGAACTCAAAAGGCTCCAGATGACAGCCACCATGGATACAGGGACATATACCTTTGGCCCTGTTTCTATCTGTTGTGTCCCTAAGAGCCCACCGTTCACTCCTGGTGTTCACTCAGGTCTATCTTTCCTTCCTTCCTTCCGGCCTGTCTCAGTACAGGGGATGGAACCCAGGATCTCTAGGTGAGTGCTCTACCACTGAGCTCCATGCCCAGTCCTTTTCATTTTTTATGTTGAGACACAGTCTGGCTAAGCTGCCCAGGCTGGCCTCGAGAGCACAATCATTTTGCTTCAGCCTCCTGAGTTGCTGCAATTACAGGAGTGGGAAACCTGGATCTCTGTGGTTTTTATCTAGTAAACCTATATATGTTGTTTGTTTTTCTTTTGTTTTGTTTGCATGGACAATAAACCCCCAAGAATGATAAATTCTGTTTTTCTTCCCTAATACCAGAAACAGTTTAAGACCCTTATTGGAGACTAAAGGCAGAAGTGTCTCAAGCAGCAGCAAGACAGTGGACTTCCACCAGGCAGTACCAGGACATTCTCAAAAACTATACTGTGTCTGACATGTCAGTGGATATTAAGAAACAGGCCAGGCCAGGCCTGGTGGGGGAATGCCTGTAATCCCAGCAGCTGGGGAGGCTGAGGCACGAGAATGGCAAGTTCAAGGCCAGCCTGGGAACTTATAAAGACCCTCAGCAACCCAGGGAGATCCTGGCTTAAAATACAAAATAAAAAGTGATGGGAGGTAAATCCCCAGTAAAAGATAGATGTCGAAAGAGAAGTAAAGGTCTGGGTATCAGTGACTGGAACAACATGTTTCTTGATTGTTAACAACTTTGTTGGCCTCTAGGGCTTGGGATCAACTGGTGGGCAAACTGGCCACAATGACTGAGATGGCTGTGATCACGTCTAGCTCTATCCCTATGCTATGGTTTGGTGCAATTTATCCCTCAAAGCTTCAGGTAATGGAGATTTGTGTGTTCTTAGAAAGGAATGGTTCTCCTGGGATGCTGAGGCCATCCTTCTGAGAGTTGTTTACAAGCCTGACCCTGAGCCCCGGGTTGTTCTTTGGCTTCCTCCCACAGGCCAAACAAGTGGGCTTCCTGATTGGGGTCTTGTATCTTTCTGAACTGTGAGCTAAATAAATCTCTTTTAAAAAAAAGCCTGTCTCAGGTATTTCATGACAGTAACAGAAAATGGACTAGAGTACCAATCATCTGAAGGGATTCTTTTGTAGGAGAAATTTTACCTTAGGTAGGAATCTCTAAATTGGAAAATTCACTTAATAATAGTTTAGCAACTGTTACAAACAGTTCGAACGCTTTGAATTGCCTACTAGCAGTGCAGTCTGAGAGGGATTGGGCCTCAGGCAGACTCCACAAGGGAAGTGATCTCTTTATCCTGCTGTTCTTCAGGAAGGAGTTTGTGCCCTAAGTAGTGAAAAGTGATGTTTCTGATAAAAATCTAAAAGTTTTTAAAGAAGAAATGGGTGCTTTTCATGAGATGAGAACAAGCTCCACCATTGACTTATTCAGTTGGATAAATCTTGGTTCCTGGGAATCTTCATCCAGAGGAATTTTGCAGTCCGAGTCTATTATTCTCCTCATAGGTATGGTGCTTCTCCCTGGTGTGATGCAACCTCTTGAAGGTGTTAAATGCTCTATGGCCAGGTACCACTTGTCAAAAGAAACTAACTTTATTTTTAGAACCACACACGCCAAACAAAACAGCCTCTCAGGAAAAACCCTCAGAGCCTCAACTGCCACCACCAGCTTTCCACAAGCCTCTCTCTCCCACACAAGCTTCTCTCCACCTCCCACAATCCTCCTGCTCTTGAGGCTGATTGGCTGGGTCACGTGGGCGGAGCCAAAAAAGTCCCCCAATGAGCAGCTCCGTGGTCTGAAAGGGCAGGGAAACAGCCCAATGAGCATCACCGCAGAGGAGCCAATCAGCTAGATGTTGCTGGGACCGAGGAGCCAATCAGCTAGATGTTGCTGGGGCCGCTGTGAGCCAATCATCAGCCGGCATCTGGAAGTTTGCTGGGGCCCCTTCGGCTGTGGCTCTCAACATGGGTGCACACCTATAATCCCAGCAACATGGAGGCTGAGACAGGAGATTTGAAGGTTTCAAGCCAGTCTGGACAACCTAGAGAGACCCTGCCTCAAAATTAAAATAAAATAAAATAAAATAAAGGCTGGGGTATTGCTGAGTACTAAAGTGTCCCAGGTTCAATCCTCAGTACTACACACACACACACACACACACACACATATATATATATATATATATATATATATATATATATATATATATACTAGATCAAGCAGCCACAGGCATGCCAAATGATTGCCATCAGATTCAGACAACTCAAGGGAGCCAACCGTGACCGTGTAATGGCTGAGGATATTCCATGACCACAGTGTCCCTGCTGATGATGCTACTGTGAAACTCTGCAGAAACAAAATGAATTTATTTATATCAAAACCTAATAAAAGTGGAGGCAGGAAGCCATGCAAGAGAAGGTCCTTAAGTTTGATATTTTGATCAAAGGAACTTTCAGGAGGTCTCTGCCAAAACCACATAAACACACACACACACGCACGCACGCACACACACACACACACACACACACACTGCTTCCAAACCCCTGACTTTCCAAACGAGATCATCAGTTTTTATCTTGGCTCCCAAGAGATTAGTAAAACACAGAATGGGACCTGCAAACTCCAAGGAATGCCAGGAGAGCCTTTCTTCTGCACTCCAACTGAGATTATTATGGTTCATTCTTAAGCACATTTGGAAATTGGTGGACAGATGATACCAAAGATAATTCAAAACGGTGATAGATTTCATGTGGAATGTTCCAGATGAACAACCGCCAAATAGCTGCACTCTAACAAGTACATTTTAAGCCAGGTGAGATGAGCCAGGCATGTAATTCCACCTTCTCAGAAGGCTGAGGCAGGAGGATGGCAAGATTCATGCCACACTTGGCAATTTGGCAAACCTGTTTCAAAATAAAACAAAATGGACTGGGCGTGTGGCTTAGTGGCAGAGTGCCCCTGGTTCAATGCTCAGTCCTAGAGCTGTGGGGAGTAACCTTTTACTATTTATTGATTGATTGATCCTAGGAATTGAACCCAGGGGCACTTGACCACTGAGCCACGTCCCCAGCCCTACTTTGTATTTTATTTAGAGACAGGGTCTCCCTGAGTTGCTTAGTGCCTCACCTTTGCTGAAGCTGGCTTTGAACTCTCAGTCTTCCTGTCTCAGCCTTCCTAGCTTCAGGTTGTTTTTAAGAAGGTCTCTGGTTACTTGGAAAAAGAAAAACGGAGTCATCTCTGTTAAAATTTGAATTATTGTTTCCTATGACACAACTTTCTATATTAGCTTTCAAAATCTTTCAGCACTTTTGCTAAATTACTTATCTTTCATAATGATCTAGGCCCTTACATTCATTAAGTGCTTTAAACCTTTTGAGATTATTGACTAACTTCTCTAGGGTCAGATTGTACATTGTCACTTGACCTTGAGCTAACATTGGGATGTTCCACAGGGCTCCAGAATTTCTCAAGGTAATTCTAGAAGAAAGACATTAGGGGCAATTAGCCTAATTTGTGAGATGGGAAGCCCTGTCAAATAAGACAGGAATAACCTTGTTCAAGTTATATTTATTTGGCTCTTTTATTAATATTTGCTTCAAAATTCCACTAAATTCATAAAAATTCTCATATGTTTTCAGACATACTTCAGGAAACTATATTACAATGTATGCCAATCAAATCACCTTGTTAATAGCTGGTTAAAGAAAATTCTCAACATATATTTAAGCATGGGTATTCTAAGTGTTTATCAGAAAGTATAACCATTCAGATTTTTTCCATAAAAGTAACTATAATCAGCTTCATGCAAAAAAGTTTTTTTAAAAAAGAAAGAAATGAAAAAGAAGAAAAACAACTCTAAATAGTGTACTTGAACACAGGTTTCTGATTTTTTTTTGTTTTCTTATTTATTTATCCATATATTTATTTATACTTTTCATGCAAGGGTGCAAATCCAGGTTCTTCTGAATGCTAGGCAAATGCTCTACCTTTTTAAATTTTAATTCAAAATAGGGTGTGGTGGTGCACACTTGTAATCCCATCTACTTAGGATGCTAAGGCATGAGGATCTCAAATTTGACCCCAATCTGAGCAATTTAGTCAGAACCTGTCTCAATAAATAAATAAATAAATGGGCTGGGGATGTAGCTGAGTGTTAAACCCTCCCTAGCTTTAATCCCCACTGCTAGAGAAAATTAAAACTAAATAAAATCACCAGCTAAATATTTTTTAAATGAACACCTAAACAATAAACTTTCTGCCAAAGTCCAGCTCCCAACAGAAAATCAGAGGCCTGGACCTGGAGATGAGAGAGCCAATGCCTATTGAACAGAAAAAAAAATGATTTTAATAGTGATTTCCAGGTAGAGGGAGCCTGAGAGCCACTCCCTGAAAACCCACCTATTGCTCAAATGTGGCTCAATGGGTCTCTATGTTGATTCCTAGTCATCCAATAATTCCCCCCAGTGGGGACTGAACCAACCAGGACAAGCTCATCCTGGCACTGAGATAGAATCAAACCCTAACCAAAGAATGGATGATTCAAGATGCTTCAGGAGAAAAGATCTTCATCACAAGAGGGACACATAAATGGCATCCAAATCAACAGGGAGTAACATGTGTCAAATCCTGATGAGGGGGAGCGAGGGTTCTTCAAGGAGAAGGTCAGTGGGCAGCACTGCCTCATGCAACAACTATCACAAACCAGTCAGCCACAACCTCAGCTGTGCATAAACCTACCCCAACCTGTACCCCCATGTTTTCTAGGAGGACACCTGGCCAGTCGCTGCCTGTTGTCCTTGAACTGAGGCCACCCTTGGTACTGAATCTGTGGAGCCAGTGAGAATTGATTCAAAGCTGCCTTTGACACCCTGTCTCCCTTTGCCTCCTGGATGGGGCTCTGACTCATCTTTCTTTGGGTGTCCTGCCTTCCTGCACTATTATGTCTGACTACCCTTGTTCTTTGGAGAGCCACTGTCTGTTGTGACTCAGGTTGACAGAAACATCTACCTGCCTCCTGCACCAAGTCAAGGTTGGTAAGAGAAGGCAGGGCTGTGGCGTGAAGTCACCCTTTCAGCTGGTGACACACAGACAAATGGCAGAAAGATTTAGAATTCAATTGAGAGACTAGATTTCAATTGTTGTGGAGCCTAAAAAGCAGTAATGGTTTAGATTCTGTGTCTCCCAATAGCTCACATGTGACAATGTTTTCGAGGAGAAATGATTGGTTTAGAGCCTTCACCTACTCAGTGAATCAATCCCTGATGCGATTTAGTGATAAGTGGGGATGGGTAGAGTGTGGCTGGAGGAAGCTGATCATTGGGGGTGTGAATATGGGTGTATATTTTGTATCTGGCAAGGGGCCATCTCTCTCTCTCTCTGCTTTCTAATCATGTGAGCCACTTCCCTCTGCCACACTCTTCCACCATGATGTTCAGCCTCACCTTGAAGGTGAGGCCACAAGCAATAGAGCCTGCAGTCTTTGAATTGAGACCTCTGAAACCATGAGTCCCCAAATAAACTTTTCCTCCTCTGTAGTTGTTGGGGTTGGGTGTTGTAGTGACAGCGTGAAAAAGCTGACTAACACAAAGACAGAACAACAAAGCAGAAATGCAATTCTGTAACTGCCACCAATCAAACCATTCCTTATACATCTTCCCTGTAAGTACTCCACTCACATGGCTCACCATCCAAGCACTCCCTCTCTTTCTGTCTTTCTGTCCTCAATTCCTGAATTATCTTTTTTAGACTCTTCATATTTTCCTCTGTCTGTGTACTTCTCACAGCCCAAAGGGCCCTGGAAACTCCCTGGGAGATGTGCCCTGGTGGGTCCCTGATTCTGAGGGAAGGCTCTCAGGTGGTGACTTTGCTGAAGTCGGGGACACCTGATATCCAAACCTGTGTCTTTCTGTCCAACATTCCAACTTGCCCACAGTTTCCACCCTCTGTGGATTTCAATTTTTCCATCTGGTGGGGCATGGCAGCCCATGCCTGTGATCCCAGTGACTCTGGAACTGAGGTAGGAGGATGGGAAGTTTGAGGCCAGCCTCAGAAACTTAGTGAAGACCTAAGCAATTTTGTGAGACCCTGTCTTAAAATCCAAAAAAAAAAAAAAAAAAAAAAATGGGAGAAGGTCTAGGATGTGGCTCAGTGGTAGAGCACCAATGGGTTCAATCCCCAGTTCAAACAGACAAACAGGACAAGTCTTCCCCCAAGTCTAGAAGACTGATTTCACCCTTGTTATCTATTCTTCCTCCTGAGTGGCCCTGATCTACTGCAAGGTAATGTCACGCCTATGTGACTGTTGGACACCTGGTTTCCATCTGTTTTCTTCGTGGATGACGTTAGTATCTTCAAAAAGCTGTTTTACTATGGAATCTTTAGGAAATATTTTTTAAAAAATATTTTGGATATGGCAAAGATATCACAATGATATTTGGGGGGTTTTGTTTTTTCTTACTGTAGGGATTCAGTGCTTTTCTGTCTTCCAGGCAGGAACACGAGAGTCACATATGGGCAAAATTCAGTCCACCTTGTGGAGTGCATGGATGGAGGCAACCCTGGCCCTCACTCTCCCTGATTCTGCCCTCCTGCAAAAACATGGGATTCAATCAATTAATCTGGAGAAAGAAAATCCGATCAGGATTACGTGGGTGGATATTGGGGCATGTTATTAAATACTGCTTTCTGATTGGATACTAGTCAAAAGGTGGAGGTGGGGGCGTGGTCTGGGAGGTCCATAAATGCTTCTGCGGAGCCAGAGGAGAAACACAAGAGTCCTGGAGCCCAAGGAGAACCATCACCACATGCTGAGGCTTCGAGCACCCCGCACAACTGGACAGATCCCGTAAGTCCCACACCGCCCTGGGCACCACCGCATCACTTCCTCACGTGTGCGGATTCAGGAACAATTTTCTGTTTTTCCTCATGAACCAATTTAGGACTTAGGGTTTGCTTCTCAGTGTGGTTTTGCCTTCATCCTGAACATTAAGATTTCCAGTTTAGTTTATGTCTCTTTCAATTTTCATTATTTCTTCTTTTTTTTTTTTTTTGGTTCCAGGGATTGAACTCAGAGACACTCAACCACTGAGCCACACCCCAGCCCTATTTCATATTTTATTTATAGCCAGGATCTCACTAAATTGCTTAGCGCCACTCTTGCTGAGGCTAGTTTTGCATGCATGATCCTCCTGTCTCAGTCTCCGGAGCCCCTGGGATTATAGGCTTGTGCAGGCATGTCCCGCATTTAAAACAAAATAAATAAATAAAAATAAGTTTACATGGACTGCATTTTTTTCTCTATTTATTTGGAAGTGCTGGTGATTGAAACCAGGGCCTGGTGCATATGAGGCAAGCATATACCAACTGACTTAATCCCCAGCCCACCATTTATTAATTTTTATGTGCTGCTGAGGATCAAACCCAGTGCTTCACATGTCCTAAGCAACTGCACTTCCACTGAGCTCCAGCCCCACCCACTTTAAAAGTACTTAAGTAGATTGCAATCCTATTTCAATCTAATTGATTATAATTCTATTTTCTTTTTTTAAGGAAGATTTATTTATTTATTTGTATTTAATATGTATTTTTTAGATTTAGGTAGACATAATATCTTTATTTTTTTATTTTTATGTGGTGTTGTGGATGGAACCCAGGGCTCTATGCATGCCAGGCCAGTGCACTACTGCTTCAGCCATATCCCCAGCCCTGGATTTCTATTTTCTGATAATAAAAATATTTATATTGTGCATCCTTAAAATTATACTTTTTGCTGTGCTTGGTGGCACATGCCTATAATCCCAGCAATTTAGAAGGTTGAGGAAGCAGAAGGATTAGTGATCAAAGTCAGCCACATCAACACCAGGTGCTAAACAACTCAGTGAGACCATGTCTCCAACTAAATGCAAAATAGGGTTGAAGAAATTGTTCAGCGGTTGAATGCCCTGAGTTCAATCCCCAATACTATCCCTCCAAAACATGATACTTTATGGCCTAAGTGTTTTGTAATTTTATAATTTGTTTAAACATATTAAACAAAAACCTTAAAACCATATTATGTAACAATTCACGGACTGTATTCTAATTCATTTTGTCTCTTCACTCCCCATAAGATGGCAGAATCTCACATGGGTAACAGATATCCTTGAGACTCTGCTGTAATTTCCAATCTTTTATAATATGGGTACATACTTTATAATTGCATATTTAATTTTTTAAAATTATAAGTAACATCATCCATCTGAGGGCTAGTCCTTTCCCAGCCATGGTAGTTGTTGAAACTGAGGAGCCTACTGCGTTATGACACTTCACTTACCAATTTATAAGGACAAAATAATAATCAAAGGTTTTCCCCCATTACGGGTGGTGTGAGCTTTTAGACTCCCCAGTACCCCCTTACCAGTGGCTGCACATGTATGAGATAGTGGCCTTTTCCCTGGACCATTTTTCAGGTTTCTTCTTCTTTCAGACTCCCCAGGATGAGCACCCAGTCCCCACCCATGCTGCTGGAGCTGGCAGGGCACAGTCTGCTGAGCGACAAGTCCAGGACCGTCCTGGATCTGGAGGACCTTCCCATAGAGCTCTTCCCACCACTCTTTGTGGAGGCCTTCAGCAGGGGACACACTGAGGTGCTGAAGAAAATGGTGCAGGCCTGGCCCTTTACCTGCCTGCCCCTGGGGGCCTTGATGAGAAAGCCACAGCTGGAGATGCTCCAAGTGGCACTGGATGGGCTGGACATGCTGCTTGCCCAGCAGGATCACCCCAGGTGAGGGGGACCCAGGTGACCTGGAAGCACCCCAGGGACCAAGGAAGTGATGGCTGTGGGTGGAGAGACTGGGTGCTGAAGAGTGCCACCAGAGAGGTTTTGGAGAGGCCTTTCCCATGCTGAGCCCCATCTGGGAACGTGACCCAGATGTGGAGGGTGCTTGTGGCAGCTGCGGTGATCCCTGAAGAGGGCTGAATCTGCCCCTCCCTCAGCTGCTACAGGTCAGGTCAGCAGCCTGTATTGGAGGGAAGTGGGTGGAGAAAAGCAAGACAGAAGAAAGAGGTGGGGCAGGGGGCAGCAGCTGAGAGGGGAAGGAAGGGGCCTCAGGGTTGAGACTCTGCTGTCCTTTCTGCAGGAGGTGGAAACTGCAAGTCTGGATTTGCAGTATGTTCACCACAACTTCTGGAGAACGTGGTCCTGGATCTGGAGCCATGGTCAATGCCAGCTCACCAGAGGTCATGAAGAAAAATCGAACATTGAAACATGGTCCAGCAATGGCAGCTAAGCCACCCTTGAAGGTTTTCATAGACTTGAGCTTCACAAAAAGGCCCCTGGATGAATTCCTGACCCAGTTGTTCCCTTGGGTCACACAGAGAAGGGACAGGCTGCACCTGTGTTGCAATAGGCTGAAGATCTTATGGAAACCCACCAACCACACCAGGAAGGTCCCGAGACTACTGCAGCTGGACACTGTCCAGAAGGTGGAAGTGCACTGCACCTGGGTGCCCTCCACCTTGGCTGCTTGTGCTCCTTTCTTGGGCCAGATGATGAACCTGAGGAAGCTGAGGTCTCCCAGTTCCGTGTGCCTGCCCACATCTCCCCAGAGGAGCAGGAGTGGCTGCTCACCCAGATCACCTCACAGTTCCTCAGGATGGACTGCCTGTGGAAGTTTTGTGTGGATGCTGTCCTCTTCCTCGAGAGCCACTTGGAGCAGGTACTGGGGTGAGTAAGGGGGGTAAGGATCCTCTGCAGACCAGTATCAGTAAATATGAAAGGGCACCTACTGTGTGCCAGCCACTGATACTCTCACGGTGAACAAGACACTGGAAGGTAAATAACCCCTCATCTGTTCCTTTTGTATCTGAAGCTCCATCTCCTAACCTGAGTTAGAGCAAAGGGCTAAACCAGGGTCCATGATCTGGGAAGCATAACTCTGCTTGGAAGCCAGCTTGGGGGGAGATAGGAGCTAGTGAGGGTGGGTGAGGTTCCTTCCCTGAGAGGCCTGTCCAGCGAAGGAGGTGAGAGATGGGTAGAGGAGAGGACGCTGGAGGAGGGAAGCCCCCCACCTGCACCTTACAACAGGGATGCTCTGTGCTCTCCAGCGGGGAGCAGAGGAGCTGCCTCTAATTCCCCCCTAGGGAAGGCTGCTCTGAGCCTCAGGTGGTGATTCTGGAGTTGAGGGTGAGGAGCAGGGATGGAGGTTACAGGGTGTGAGCCCCACAGGTGGACAACCCCGGTGGGTTTATTTCATCTTGTCTGGGTTTGTCCTTCGTACATGACTCCCCTGACCTCCTGAGGTCAGAGCTGTGGACTTCGGCTTGGCAGTGAGCGGGGGGGGGGGGGGGGCTTAGAGATGATGGACCCACCTGGTCTCTCAAGTGGTGGTGAAGGGCTCACCCTGAAATTTGGTGATGTGTATGAGCAGATTCTGCAACCCAAAGTGTCCTGGGGGTCCACCATCATGAGAAGGACAGGGTGACCTTGGGTTTGGGATTAGACAGTTTTCATCTACTATTTCCCACTATATCCACTGGGTGCCTTCATTCTCCAGAAGTAACTCTTTGATTTCTCTCCAGGAGTCAGACCCCTTTGAAAACACTCTCGCTGAGAGGTTGTCCGCTCAAGGAGAAGGATTTAAAGCATCTGTCCATGTGTCCGAGCACTGATCAACTGAAGTGTCTGGATCTCAGCTCTTTTTCCATGAAAGGTATGAGTCCTGAGCCCCTCCGGGTCCTGCTGGAGAAGGTGGTACACACCCTTGAGACCCTGGTCTTAGAGTTTTGTGAGATAACAGAGCCCCAGCTAAATGCCATCTCACCAGCCCTGGGTCACTATTCCCAGCTCAAAACCTTCAGTTTCTATGGAAACCAAATCCCCCTGACTGCTCTTAAGAACCTGCTGAGCCACACCGCTAGCCTGCCACTGGAACAAGAGAAGTACCCTGCCCCTCTGGAGAGCTTTGATGAAATCCTCTGGGGTTTTTGGACTGAGATCAACCCCATGAAATTTGACCAGGTTCAGAAGGAGCTGATGCAGCTGGTGAAGGACATCAGGCCTGTCCACGACATCCAGATTTATTCTTACAATTGTATTCTTCACTTCAAACATACAGATTTTATTGCCTGAAACCCAGTGGCAATTCGGTAGGCAGGGGATTGTTGACATGCACAACACATTAGCTTTCTTGGGCTGGGGGTGAGGCTCAGGTAGAGTGTGCCCTGCAGGCATGAGGTTGTGAGTTTGATCTCCAGAACTTCAAGAAATGCTTCCTATAAATTTCTAATGGGGTTCATGTGTGCATATGTCTTCAAGTTTGAGTCCAGTCTTGACAACTCAGGATGACAGTCTCAAAATAAGGGCTGGGGATGTAGCTCTGGTCAAATGCCCTGGCTTCAATCCCCAATGTTAGAGTCTGTAAACAAGTCAAAAATAACACCTGGCATTTTGCCAGGGGAATGTTAGAGTTCGTAAACAAGTCTGAATGGTGCCTGGCAAAATGCCAGAGGGAGTGGTTTGAGAAGTAACAAAAGCGAGCTATTAAGTGTGGAGATTCCATATTGGTTGACTGATGTATCTAGTTTATGCTAATTAGATAAGCTCTGTGGAATGTATAAATATTGCTCCTGTCCTGCAATAAACGGCTCCTACTCCTGCTGTATCAACGTTCACAAGTTGTTCGTCACCCCCCGGTTATTTTGCTGCAGCCGGACTGCGGCAGATGGTGGCCCGTACGGGGGAGCCCCGGGACACTCGGGGGTAAGTGACGAAAAATGCTGCCCGTCCATAGATAGGACTGGAGCAAATCTGCTCGTCCCTAGGCAGATAGGGCGAGAGGAAAAATGACAATTTCGAGAAAATGGAGAAGATTGATACAGTATGTTTGTGTCTTGTTTTGTCTCAGTGTATTGTATTGTCTTTGTGATGAAAATATGGAAGGGGTAAGAAGTAAATTACTAAGGGAAGAAGGCACCCCAGTGGAACCAAGAATAGTTAGGGCATGTGTCGATAAAAGCCCAAGAACTCTAGTCAGAAAGAAAAAGAAAGTTCAGAAGAAGGATTATCAGAAAAAAAGTTGCAGCAAAAGGCTATTACTAAATACTTTTCGTTACCTGAGGGTGCGTGAAGCGGAGAGGCAGCTGCTGAGTGTGCAAGCCGGTCACAGCGCAACAAGGATTTTCCAAGAGGCGGCGGCGACTGGCCCTTCCCTGCCTCCTGGCCGGGGAGCTGGCTCTTCCACTGCTGCGAGCCCAAATCTAGACCTGACTTGGAGGCACAGTCTCGCAGGCTCTTGCTCCCTGTGCCCAGTAGCAGTTTGAGTCCGGGACACTCCCCAGGGCCATCTGGGGCTGCCCAGGCACTACAGCCAGCAGAAGACGCTACTGGTGTCCCTGATGTTTGGTCATTTTCAATGCCAATAACTAAACTACAATGGTTCTCCCACACCTGGAAGCTAATGAGTAATGAGCACTATTAATGCTTATTTCAAATGCAAAAAAACCTTGATATAATGTACTAAATTGTTCAGAAGGTTGTTTTCTTAGTAGAATGCTACAGGATTTTCTTTAGCCATCCAGAGTTCCTGCCTTCGTCCCAGTGCCGGTAAAGACCAAGGTGGAAGAATTCCCAGTGTTGCTGAGAACCGGACTGAGATTTCAGCTGAGAACCGGACGAGACTTCGGATCAAGCTAGCTGCCTGCAGAACTTACCTGGACTGTGATTTAAGCTAGCTGCCTGCAGAACTTACCTGGACTGTGATTTAAGCTAGCTGCCTGCAGAACTTACCTGGACTGTGATTTACCTGGACTGTGAGTTAATCTATTGAGACACTACTTTACCTGGACTGAGACAACAAACTGTAATCTATAACAAATTGTAACTCGGTATCTTTGCTAACAGTGTCATTGCTGGTATAATTTTTCCAAGGGCTTCTTGCATGGAGCCATCAAGTGGCTTGGTATTGCGGCATTTTGTATCCTCCCTTTCTGTTTGTGGCAGGTTATTTATGGTGTTTCTGTAAAAACCACTATGGTCGTTATTTAAATTAAACAAAAGGGGGAAATGTTAGAGTCTGTAAACAAGTCAAAAATAACACCTGGCATTTTGCCAGGGGAATGTTAGAGTTCGTAAACAAGTCTGAATGGTGCCTGGCAAAATGCCAGAGGGAGTGGTTTGAGAAGTAACAAAAGCGAGCTATTAAGTGTGGAGATTCCATATTGGTTGACTGATGTATCTAGTTTATGCTAATTAGATAAGCTCTGTGGAATGTATAAATACTGCTCCTGTCCTGCAGTAAACGGCTCCTACTCCTGCTGTATCAACGTTCACAAGTTGTTCGTCACCCCCTGGTTATTTTGCTGCAGCCGGACTGCGGCACCCCAGTACCCCTGAAAAATGGGATAGGGTTGGCCTTCAGGAGATAGGTATAAGGGCCTTCATTTTACTATGCTACTTGGTTTTTGGATCTATTATTCCATAATAAAAATGTACTAAATTTTCACTAATATGATGATTTTGTGTGTGTGTGTGTGGGTATTGAATCAAAGAGTGCTCAAAAAGGCCACATCCCCAACTCTTTTTAAGACAGGTTCCAAGTTGTATAGGACATAGTTAAGTTGCTGAGGCTGGCCTTGAACTTGATCCTCCTGCCCCAGTCTCCCAAGCTGCTGGGACCACTGGTGTGTGCTACCACACCCGGCTGCTAATTTGAAATCCTTTGGAAGCATGGGACATAACTGCCATACCTGCCTTGATGGATTTGAAGCCCTGCTTTTTTTCTATGCCTCTGCTCAGGGCCAAGAAGCAAGTCTGAGCTACCAAGACAGACAGCAGTCCTGTAAGCCTGGTCTGCCTGCAGATTTTCAGGGAAGTGAAGGGGGAGGTTAACTCAGAAAGATCAGACAACCATAGCCAAGGTCAGAGGACAGAAACCCCAGGTACTTTAGAATTTTAGTCTGCACTATGTCACCAGGCTATTTAAAAGGACTTCCAGTTGCCTAATTCAGACACCACTGGAGGTTCAAGGCTACCTTCTGGCATAACTGAGGAACAGAACTCAAGACTAGGATTGTTTTCTGTTTGGTGGGGGCTCAAAATGGATTTTTTTATTTGGTCATTTGCGGACAATCTGCCCAGTGTGATCAATAAAGCAGGACACTCCTGGACCCCATTCCTGTGGATTTAACCAAACCATTTCTCGACTGTTCTTTTTGCCATCAAATAACTCTCTCCTTGCTCCAAGCATCTGCAGCTTCCAGAAGGAGTGGATGAGTGTTCCGAAGGGGCTCAGATCTGTAGAATTGTGGCCAGGCCGCCATTTGGGAGGAGTGTGGAGAAAGATCAAAGTGCTGTCACCTTCTGCAGCCGCAGCATGTTGCCGAGGTCGCTCTCCTTCAAGCAGACTGGCTCTCTCTCCCTCTTGGGGTGAACATCTGCTACTTGCCAGGCAGGAGCAGCATCTGGAGCAGGGGTTCAACTGCTGTGATGACTGGCTCTGGCTGTGGAAGGGGCAGGCAGGGGGCTCTCTGCTGTCCCCATATGCCCCCTATTCCCCAATACTAGACTGGCTCCTCCTCCAGGTCTGAGTTGGCATCACCTCTGAGGCCCTCCCTGAATACCCCGTTGACCACCCATGGTTGTTCCATAGAAGGAATGGATCACAGTTGGCCACATTGCACATTCTTGCTTCTTATGGATGGCCAGCCCCAGAGACAGGGACTCACCTGCCATCTTCATCCATGTGGATCCTACCTGACCCCCCTGCCTAGCCACACAGGTGCTTAATATATAGTGTTATGACTGAGCTACATCCCAGTCCTTATTTTTTCTTTTGACACAAGGTCTCAAGTTGCTAAGGCTGTCCTGCAACCTGTGATCCTCCTGCCTCAGCCTCCTGAGTTGCTGGGATTACAGCTATGTACCACAGTGCCCTCTGGTCTTCTCTGAATGTGGCCTGTTGCTCATCAGGGCCTCCCCCTGTTGGGTGCACTGTTCAGCCTAGTGGTCTCAGGAGGGCTGAGCTTCCTACATGACAGTGGCTCCCAAAGGGCAGGAGGCACAGCCTGCCAGGTGTTAGGCTCCTCTCCAGGGCCCAGTTCAGCAGCACTCTGGCATATTCATATTCTATTCCTCAGAGCAGGGCTGGGGATGTAGCTCCTTGGCAAATACCCCAGTCTCAATCCTTTATAGCAGGCTCAATCCCTTTTAAATAAATAAATAAATAAATAAATAAATAAATAATAATAAGGAGCGCTGGGTGTGGTTGCACATACCTGTAATCCCAGTGACTGTGGAGGCCAAGACAGGAGGATCTCAGGTTTAAGGCCACTTGGGACACTTTGCTACTGAGTACACCCCCAACACATTTTATATTTTTACTTGAGACAGGGTCTGACTATATTGCCCAGGCTGGCTTGGAATCTCCGATCCTCCTGCCTCAGCCTTCCAAGTTACTGGGATTGTAAGTGTGCACCTCAGTACCTGGCCATAGAGCATTTAAAACCCTCAAGAGATTACATTGCACCAGGGAGCAAGTGCCATAACTTAAAGGAGAATAATAGCGTAAGACTGCAAAATTCCTCTGGATGAATGTTATACCAATACCGAGCCCTGAAATAACTCTCAGACCACACATTGCCATTCCAATTAAGCCTTTTTTGGTGGCCAGCAGCAGACACTCTACTCTCTAAAAGCGAGATGGTCAGAGTAGCACACCACATTCAGTGATGCCTCATATTTAAGCCAAAAACCACAAAAGGGAGATTTGGGAGTCTAGCCAATGTAAGCAAGCACATTGAGTATGAAAAGAAGAGCAGTGCACTATAATTTTATTGATGTATTTATATTAACCAAGTTTTAGATTCTGTAAGGTGGAACAATGTTCTAAAATAACAGTTGCTGTTTCACCAGAGATGTACAAATTTCATTTGTCCAGTTAGTTGCTCCAGAGAATAAAACTTCACAGACACATGTAATTAATATTTTAAGAAGTGTTTTTCATTTTAATATGTAAATCAAACTTTTATTTATAACAGCACATTAATATTTGCTCTTACATATATAAACAACTTAGTTATAAAGAAACATTGTAATATTTATCCTTTATTTATAGATGTTTATATTACTTACTTAGACCCTATTGTTTACTTAGATGTATTATAATTATATTTTACCACACAAAGACATTTTTACCTGGAAACATGTTTTTTACTAAATATATTTTTATATTTAGAACATTTTAATAATTTTTAATACATACGTCCCTCTTTTTGTTTATACCTTAAAATAACTCTTATCAATTTCTGAATTTAGATAAATTAATCCATTTTAATAAGAGGAAATATATTTACAGTACTCTAATTGAAATGCAGTTGAAACCTCTTGACTTTTTGTATATAGAATTATGCCTGCTGGGACTTTTAACTTTTAGTAACCTTGTTTTAGTGATAACATAAAGTAATTTTAATTTTTTTAAATTTACCTATATATGAAAACACCAACAGTGCTTAAATATTTTGCCTTATGGAATTTAAGGATTTAAGATTATTTGATATTACATTTAACAGTTAACAGTTAAACTTTGTAAACCAATCAGATGTCTCTAACAATCACATGCATGATTAATTTCATATAGGTCAGATTTAATTTACATTTTATTAAAAAAGGGTATAAGACAAGTGCATTGAATACAATTTGTTATTTTTTCCCTTGGAAGAAAAATCCTAGAGATAATGGATATTAGACACTTTATAGACATTAACGTTTTATTAACAACCATTTGACCACCTAGAAAAAAATCTGTAAATTGTTTAAGTTGCATTAGTAACTTTAAAGACATTTTTACCTTTATTTATTTACCCAATTTCAATTGAACCTTTTAAATCATATGAAGCAAAGGTATTTGGATCCATTTCTTAAATTTTAATTTATGAGCCCATATGTCAATTTTTAGTACTAAATATATATAGACACAGCAATACATGTAGACGGACAGTACTCCGGTGCCCCTACACAAAACAGACAAACAAAAGCCTTCTAGGTTTTTTATTAAAAAACTATCAGATTGAGAGTTAACCCTTGTTATTTGGCTTTAGAACAAAGCAGAATGTAATCAGAAAAACATATTAGCCTAGGCGTCTCTTTGTGCCAACACCAAGCAGATGGAAGGGTCGTGGTGCTTCTAATTCTCAAGGCTGCTCTTCCTAGTTCTGTGGTCGTCTTCTGTAACTGATGTCTCTGTTTGCTTCTGCCTCTGCTCACATTTCTGGGCTACTGCATCTCTCATCTGGGCTCTGAGGCTGTAGGCCTTGGATTGAACATGGTTGAAAATAAGTGCATCTGTGCTGAATGTGTAGAGACTTTTTTCATGTAATTATTCTCTACACAGCACAGTGTAAATAGCTATGTAATGTTCCCATTGTATTAAATGTTATAAGGAACCTCGTGATGGTTTAAAGCACACAGGAGGATGTGCATAGGTTATATGCAAACACTGCATCATTTACACCTGACCTTGAACATGTGCAGATTTTGGTATACAAATGGGGTGTGGGGGGGTCCTGGAATCAATTCATTGTGGATACTGAGTGAAGACTGTCTTGGCCTTGGGCTAGGGAGTATAATTTTCACATATGTGTTTACTCTCTATGTCACTTGAACCCTACACATTTTCACACATCAATAATCATTGGTTTTCTGGTGGGTACTAGGGATTGAACTCAGGGGCACTTGACCATAGATGCACATCCTAGCACTATGGTGTATATATTTTAGAGACAGGGTCTCCCTGATGAGCTTAGTGCCTTGCCATTGCTGAGGCTGGGTTTGAACCCCTGATCCTCCTATCTCAGCCTCCTGAGCCACTGGGATTACAGGCATGTGCCACTGTGACTTGCAACCATGGTTCTTAGTATCAAAAACCTAACCCAGGTACATTTAAGCAGAGAGAACAACTGTAAGCATGTTGCAAAGCCCACAAGTTTACTGTTGGGACAATGCTGTGGAAGTGGGCAGGGACCAAGGGAAGCTGGCTAGTGTTGGGATGGGCAAAGGTGTGACATTTGCAGTGGAGGGGAGAAATAAATCATATTCACACACTAATGCTTTTTTCAATGCTTTATTCACTCAAATCACTCAATAGAACTTCAATGTATAGGTTCTTAATCAAGAAAATGATAATCCTTAATGCTGGGCACTGCAATACAAATAATCAATTCAAAACTAAAAATTCTGAGTTAACTCTGAGCACAGCAAACACTTAATCATGCCAGACTCATTACAGATATTCCCTCTGCATGCTCAGCTCAAGTGCCAGGTTTAGAGTGTCGAGTCTTAGGGTTGACGTCCAGCAGATGCTCACTCGCTCAGACGGCAGTGATCAGGTCAGGAACCAATGGAGGCTTCTCCTGGGCTGGATGTGACAGCTGGTTGAGGAGACAGTCTTATGAGGAAGTCGCCATTCTCACCAGGGTCGAGATGGGGCTGTAGAGTCTGAGAGTGGTGAGGACGATGCAGAGGATCAGGCAGATGATGAGAAGAGGTGAGACATCAGCGCTGGACCTCATCGGGCTCTCCAGCATGTGGCCATGAGTGCAGCTGGCTGAATGTCTGTTCACTTGCTCCATCATTTCTACTAAATGTTGGGGCTCTGCTCACCCTTTCAGGCCCTATCAGCTATTACCTTGTTTCTTAGTGACATCTTACATTCTGAGGTCATGACCTCTGGTTTGACAGTTTCTGTCCTGACCTCTCACCTCTGACTCCCATCAAGGTGCAGGCAAATGACCCTGACTTCACTCTGAGTTTTAACTGGGTTGTGAAAAGAGACTTGTCTTTATCAGGCTGTGCCTGATTCATACTAGAGGGCTCTGGAGGTTGTGCCTGGTGGACCTCCAGGTTCATTTTCAACTGGAATTACTTAGGCTGAGGCCATTCTTAGGTTAAGGCCATCCTTACAGCCAGCCTGGACCACAGCTTGGACCCCCCACAGACACCCTGATTAGGACCTGCTGCCAGGTGACAGCACAATTGGGGCACAGGCCACACCTTAGGCATTAACCCCAAACCACATCAGGAGGCAGAAAAATACAATTGACTTTTTCATTCCTATCAAGTGATGGTGGACCCTGCCTCACTTGGAGACTCCCATGTTGGGTGGGGAATTGCTTGACACAGGAAGGGCTTTCATTCAGAGGCCAACTAAACTACACCTCAGCTGCAAACAAAAACTAACATGTATTCCCTATCTATATATGTATGTATGCACCATCTCTAACCTATTCTATGACCCCTGAAGTGTCCTGCTTGCCTCCCTCACCAGAGTTCTTCAGAGTTCAGAGAAGGGGAACGTGATGGAGATGTACAGGAACAGACCTCTGCACATATTTATGTGTGAATATCCATTTTTAACTCTCCCAGTCTCTCCTACCACTCCAGCCAGTTCTGTAGCACTAAGGGCCAGTGTGGGTGGCCACCTGTGAGCCATTTGCATAGTCTCTACTCAGCCTTGAAGCCAAGGAGATTTCGGTGTTGCTTTGCAAGTCATTTCATGGGTTATTACAGAAGCACATGACCTCAGTCTTCCCTCAGTTATAGAGACTGCTCTGTGGCTCTGGGTTTGGGTGTTACCTGTCAAGCTGGGACAACCCACTCATTGCTTTATTTGGTGAAGCATATTCTATGGAAAAGTCTTTGTGTATCCCCCATGGGAAAAAAAAAAACATTCTTTCTCTCTCTCTCTCTCTCTCTCTCTCTCTCTCTCTCTCTCTCTCTCTCTCTCTCTCTCTTTCTCTCTCTCCTTCCAGTGTGGAACCAGCACTCTTAATATCTAAGAGCTGGCCCACACTTGCATTTCAAAATTATTTCTGTGTTGTGTAATTTCTTGCTGTATCTCACAGCCAGCTTTCTGCAGGAAGGGAACACAGCATATCTTGCCAGTGCAGGCCACAGACAGGAGTATAGGCTTCCTACTCTGCCACCAAGGAGCGGTGGAGAGGCCTTGGCCATGCTGAGCCCCATCTGGGAGGGGCTTCTGGATGTGGAGGTGCTTGTGGCAGCTGTGGTGACCCATGAAGGAGGCTGCACCTGCTTCTAACTCAGCTGGTACAGGTGGGGGCCAGGCACAATTGGAGGGAAGTGGGTGGAGAAAAGTGAGACAGAAGGAAGAGGTGGAGCATGGAGCAGCAGCTTAGAGGGGAAGGAAGGGGCCTCAGGGCTGAGACTCTGCTGTCCTCCCCGCAGGAGGTGGAAACTACAGGTTCTGGATTTGCGGAATGTTCGCCACAACTTCTGGAGGATGTGGTCTGGAGCCGTGGTCGATGCCTGCTCACCAGAGGCCATGAAGAAGAATCAAAAATTGAAACATGCTCCAGCAATGGCAGCTAAGCTGCCTTTGAATGTAGTCATAGAATTGTGCTTCACAGTAAGGCCCCTGGACAAATTCCAGGCCCACTTGTTCCTGTGGGTCACACAGAGAAGGGACATGGTACACCTGTGTTGCAGTAGGCTGAAGATCTTTGGGAAACCCACCCACCACACCAGGAAGGTCCTGAGACTACTGCAGCTGGACTCTGTCCAGAAGGTGGGAGTGCACTGCACCTGGGCGCCCTCCACCTTGGCTGCTTGTGCTCCTTTCTTGGGCCAGATGAGGAACCTGAGGAAGCTGCTTGTCTCCCAGGTCCGCGAGCCTGCCCACACCTCCCCAGAGGAGCAGGAGTGGCTGCTGACCCAGCTCACCTCGAAGTTCCTCAGGATGGACTGCCTGCGGAAGTTCTGTGTGGATGCTGTCCTCCTTCATGAGGACCACCTGGAGCAGGTGCTGAGGTGAGTAAGGGGGGAGAGCATTCTCTGCAGGCCAGTATCAGTAAATATGAAAGGGCACCTACTGTGTGGCAGCCACAGGAGGACAGGGGACAGGAGCTAGTGAGGTGGGTGAGGTTCCTTTTCTGGGAGGCCTATCCAGTGAAGGTGGTGGGAGACGGGGTAGAGGAGAGGGCACTGGAGGAGGGAAGCCCCCTCACCTGCACCTTGCAATAGGGGAGCTCTGTGCTCTCCAGTGGGGAGCAGAGGAGCTGCTTCTAATGCCCCCCTGGGGAAGGCTGCTCTGAGCCTCAGGTGGTGATTCTGGGGTTGGGGGTGAGGAGCAGGGATGGAGGGTACAGGGTGTGAGCCTCACAGGTGGACAATTCCAGTGGGTTTCCTTCATCTTGCTTGGGTTTATCCTTTGTAGATGACTCCCCCTAAAACTTCTGTTCACAGAGCTGTGCCCTTCTGCTTTGCAGTGAGGAAGGGAGCCATAGAGATGTGCACCCATCTGTTCACAGGAGTGATGGTGAACCTCGCCCTGACATGGGGGTCATGTGAATGACCAGATTCTGCAAAAGGCAGAATTGCCTTTTGACACTGCTCCTCAGAACTAACTGTCTGGTTTCTCCTTAGGCACCTGAAGACCCCCCTGTAGACTCACTCAATAACCAACTGCCGGATGTCAGATTCTGACTGGAATTATCTTTCCTGATTTCCAAACACCAGAAAGCTCAGACACCTGGAACTGAGGGGCATCAAACTGACCAATTTGAGTCCAGAGTAGCTCAAAATTCTCCTGGAGACTGTTGCAGCCACCCTGAAGAGCCTGGACTTGGAAACTTGCAGGATCACTGACTCCCAGCTCCAGGCCCTCCTGCCTGTCCTGAGCTGCTGCTCCCAGCTCAGGGTTTTGAGCTTCCATGGAAACTGCATCTCAATATCAGCCCTGAGGGACCTGCTGCTTCACACTGCCAGGCTGAGCCAGTTGAGCATAGAGCTGTAACCTGCCCCTCTGGAGAGCTATGATGCCCAGGGTGCCATCCACCCAGGGAGATGTTCTCAACACTGTGCCGATCTCACAGCAATAGTGAGGGACTTTAGGCAGCCAAAGGTCCTTGTGTTCTGTAATGTTCCTTGTCATCGTTGTGGCTACAAGTTTATGTATAAAGAGGGCCTCCTTCATTGCTCGTGTCCAACAGCTGCCTAGTTAGGTGTGTTTTAAAAGCATACTTCTAGGCAATTGGAGGTATAACCAGGATGTAGGGTCACCTGAGATGGAACACAGATCCCACCATTTCAGACACTGCCTGAGGTGTGGATGCGAAAGGAAAGTGCAGCAGGGGCCTCCATTGGAGGGAAGCCCCCCGAGGATAGGACCTTCAGGACATGTGTCTTCATAGAGACATACATAGGGACCTGGATCTCTAGAATGGGATTCAGGCTTGATGGGCACAGGAAGAAGCTATTGTGTTTCATGGCTGGTCCATAAATAGTCAGAAATGAACAGAATCTCAAGGTTAGTCTTCTGACGTCCTCTGTGATGGATTTACCTGGCTTTCTGATGAAACCTTGGGATTCTCCAGGTGCTGATGGAGAAAGATGGCCCTGGGTGCTTGGTGAACAATGAGGTTCAGCCCCAGGAAGTCAAGGGATCAAACTGAAATCTGGTCATGATGTGTGGCTATTCTGTGGCTTAATACATGCGGGTGCACACAGGTGGCCTGGAACATTCTATGTAGGCACTGAACATGAGCCAAGGCAAGGAAACCTCTTCTCAGGGACCTCAGTGCCACCCAGACATTCAACACTGCCTCTTCCTTGAGGATCTTCATGTAGACCCAGAAACCTCAGGTCTCTGTCTCTGGATGCTCTGGGAAAGGGCATCTGTGCATACTACAGGCCCCAGTGTCCGGCTCCCAGTGCCTGCAGGAGATGTCCATGCTGTACTTTGATCAGAGCCTCTGGGTCTCACCAAACATTGCCTGTCATCCACCTAGGTAGTCTGTCCTCAAACTATTGGTGCCCATTGAAGGTGTCCAAATTCTCTTTCAGCAAAATAGTAGAATCATATAGGTAGATAACACTTGCAAATATTTCAAAATTAAACTGAATAAAAGCTCTGGTGGGGCGGGGATTGCACATAACTGACAGACCTTCCCCTAACACTTCACTCCGCTGAGCACTGGGCTGTTGGGGTTGTGCAGCGACCTTAGCCTTAGGTTCCCATCCAAGGATGAGAACGAGGTCCCCCCGTCTTCATTTGAGGTGTTCTAAAGCTGCCAGTGGATGTGTTTTAATTATGGCTTGAATAACTCTCCACACATAGTGAACTGGAACCCACTTGGATGTGTAAGCAGACTGCAGCTCACTCTTGGAACTGGTAGCAGAGTTTGGGCCATGCACACCAGCTCATCTGTCCCCCAAACAGTGAACTATGTGCCTCAGCCCCTCTTCATGGAAGTTCCTTTTCTGTGGCTCTAAGTCTAACTTGCACACGTGGCGGGAGGAAGGTTCTGAGCAGCATTTGTTCTGCGCTGCTGCTGGACTCTAGATTCAAATAAAGCCAAAGATCTGCAAAATGAGATCTGTCATCATTTGATCTTTTAAGAGTTGTCATGACTAAAAAGGGACTTGAAGATATTCTGGTGTCTTCAAACCCCTTGAACACTGGAAGGGTTTTGAGGGCTCTTAGTCTTCCCAGAGCCCTGGGGATAAAGCACTCACCTCTCTTTGAGCTGCTCATTTTGGACTCTAGGTTCATTTGGGCTGTGAGACAGCACACAAATGTAGGATGTCATGACAAACAGGATCAGGTGTTTAAGCGTCTCGGGTCAGGCAGATGGGACTGGGTTCCACTCCTTGTGTGGTAGTCCAGCCAAAGTGACTCCATATTCTTTTGTGACTCCATCTTGTAAAACTACCATGCCAAGTAGAAGGCTCATGACCAAGGCAAGATGTTCTTTTCCTTTGGCTATAGAAACCTTTAAGAACACTGAACTACCTAATGGGGCATTGTTTCTGTAACTAGGGGAACAGGACTCTGTTTCTCTACCTGGGGTGATGGGGCTAATTGTGATTGTCTGAGCATCCCTCCCCCTGACTGCACTTTCCTGCTTCTGTAACTTGGCTTGCTTGCATTGGCTGGACCCCAAACACCCCTTTTGTGGTTTTCAGGCTTATAAGGAGCAACCTTGCAATTGTTTGGGACTGATCAGGGGAACAGCTTTATGTTGTGGTCAGTTGCCATCTGTGTGCTTCAATAAAGGCTTGATTCAATTATATGTTAGTGGTCTAGAAGTCAATCTGTGAAACCCCAGGAGGATGCTTTAACTAAAACACTTGGATTGGCTACTGAAAGATGCAGCGTCCTTTGTTTATCTGCATCAAAACAGTGTAGAACCCCTTCTGGAACACTGGCCAATTTCACCTGTACAGTCTAGGAACCCAGAACCCATGCTTTTCTAGAGAAATGAGTGAACTTCATCAAAACTAACTCAGGGAGCTGGGGAATCACTCAGTGGTAGAGCCCTTGCTAGCATGTGGAAGAGCCTGGGTTCCATCCAAGGCATCACAGAAATAAGTAAACAAATAAATAAGTCCAAAAGTGATGTGACCACATTGGGAAGGTTTAATTGGAATAGAGCTGTCCACCTGGTAGAAATATTCTAAAAGAAAGAACCAGAACCCACATGAAAACAATGGAATGCATTCTTTAATTGGTCTGGACAGGTGTGTCAAATAGATATACTGAAAAGTTCTCTTCCAAAAACAACTGCAAAGGCCAGCTTGGTGGTGCTCAGCTGTATTCCCAGCAGCCCAAGAGCTGAGGCAGGAGGGTGGTGAGTTCAAAGCCAGCCTCATCAATTTAATGAGGTTGTAAGCAAATTTGTGAGACCCTGTCTCAAAATGCCTCCTGAGGGTGTGGCTCAGTGGCAAAGCACCCTTGGGTGCAATGCCTGTTCCCCAAGACAATAACAAGTAGGAAAAGCTGGTTGGAGTGGCACATGTCTGGAATCCAGCTACTTGTAAAGTTTAATTAACTCATATCTTCTCCCAATTTTACTAATTGGGGGCATAGTCCGTGCTTATATTTTCCAGTCCCTTGACATGCAGGACTGGGCCATTTATTTGAGATTTTTTCCTAATGTAGGTATTTCTTGCTGGAAACTTCCCACTTAGAATTACTTTTGTTGTGTCCACAGGTTTGAATATCTTGTGTGGCCCTGTTCAATGGTCTGCAGGCATTTTACACTTTCATTTTGATTTCTTCAATGACCCATTGGTTGTTGGGGAGCACGCTGAAGAATCCCCATGCTTTGTAACTGCCTGGGGGTTCCTCCTGCTATGGACCTAACGTATGCACATGCTCCTGTGTGCTTTAAGTCACCTCAACCTTCCTTATGTCACTGCATAAAATGGGAACATTACATAGTGGTTTACAATGTGCTGCTTAGAGAATAATGACAAGAAAAAGTCTCTACACCTTCAGACCAGATGCACTTATTTTCAACCATGTTCAATCCAAGGCTGATTGAGTCCAAGGATTCAGACCCTACAGCCTCAGAGCCCAGACGAGAGACGCAGTAGCACACAAGTGTGAGCAGAGGCAGAAGCAAACAGAGACATCAGTTACAGAAGATGACAAAGATCCAGGAAGAGCAGCCTCGAGAATTAGAAGCACCGCAGCTCTGCCATCTGCTTGGTGTCAGCATAGAGACCTACACCCCTGGGGCCACTAAGGACATTTCTGAGAAATCAGTAGTAAGAATGAAGCTGGTAAAGTTCATTGGGTGCCAAGGTTTCAGTAATGCAGGGAATTGTGTCTCTATTAATTTTTCAGTGGATCAGTCCAATGTTTTATCTTACCTCAAAGCAATAAGCTTCAGAAGTCAGGGGACTGAATAATAGGAGAGGCCTAATTGCCTATCACACTCTACAATTAAACTATTCTTTTCCTTCAGGTTGTATTTATTGAATGAAAAGAAAGAAAGGGAACAAAAGGCTGGAAATGTGGCTCAGCAGTTCACTATCCCTGGGTTCATCACCTGGTACCAAAAAAAGAAAAAGTGATGAGTGGTACTTTGTTCTTTTACTGAACACAATTTGTAGTGGGTTAAAAATGTGGATTGTAGTGGACATGGTGTCATACACACTAAGTCCCCCAAATCAGGAGCTTAGCAGGAGGATTGCAAGTTCAAGGACAGCCTGGGCAAGTTAGTGAGACACTGTCTGAAATTAAAACATGAAAAGGGCTGGGGATGTGGCTCAGTGGTCCAACAACCCTGCGTCTAACCCCCAGTTCCTCCAAAATGTGGGGTTTGGGAATGTGGTTCACTGCAGAACAGGGGTTCCCTTGATGCTTTGACTATATCCCTTGTGGCTTTGAAACTTATATTTTTTTTCCCCAAATCTCCTCCCTAACCTTCTCCTCCCTGATCTTCTTTTCCCTGATCTCCTTCCTGGTTTCTCTCCAATCTCATTTTCTCTGAAACACCTCTTTAAAAACAACCTGTTCCTGCTGATGGGCAGATCACAGCCTTTAGGACAGGTCCCCTGGGTTCCTCCTTTGTGAGCAAAGTAATAAACATTCTTTTTTCTTTTTCTCAAAACTGTATCCTTGTTACTAGATTGTTATCAGGGACTGTGGTGAGCCGCTTCTGCCGTTTCTGCAGACTATGGTCGCCATTACAAGATGATGCTGGCTCCGCTGTGGTCTGTGACAAACAACTCCTTATCTGGGAAAGTTGGCACATGATTTTTCACCACCCTGTGAGAAAGCTCCACGCGGCAGCTTTGCATTGGGGCTTGGGATGCTTTATTAAGGCTGGGAGGGGCATCCGAGAGGGAGAAGAAGAAATATCAAGGGCCTGAATAAACTGCTGAAAGAAGATTCCTGAGTTGCGTCTTCCTTGCGGGCAAGAGGTCGCGACAAGTGGTGCCGAAACCCGGGAACCAGAACTTTCAGCAGTCAGGGGTGGTGCACCGGTTAGTCCCAGGTAAGTGGGATCCACGACCAAAGCGGGGTTAGTCCCTAGTAAGTGGGATCTGCGACCAAAGTGGGGCAGCTCCTCTGTAAAGAAAGAGAGAGCATTACATTTTATTGCAGCTGCACTGTGTACTTTCGCTTTTGTTTTCTGTGTTTCTTTTGTTGTGTCATTTCGTTTTTGTTTTTTGTGCTTCTTTTGTTGTTGTGACGACAGGGACGCTCCCCTGTAAAAGGAAGAGAGCGGGGAATTCATAGAACGGAACGCTCCCCTGTAAAAGGAAGAGAGCGAGGACTTTTGTACTTTCACTTTCTTTATAGCTCTAAAAACATTATGGGTGTTGCTTCTTCAAGCCCAATTTTGTTGGCCCTAGATGGGTTGTTACATTCAAAAGGACTTAAGATAAAGCAGAGTACTTTGCAGATGTTTTTAAGAGAAGCTGATATAGCGGCTCCTTGGTTTGCTTTTTCAGGGAGTCTTACGGTTCCCAGCTGGGACAAATTAGGGAAAGATCTAGATTTCGCTCATGAGCAAGGTACCTTGCAGGGTGGCATTATACCACTTTGGAAGTTAGTTAGAGGATGTATAACAGATGGTAAATGCCAGGAAGCTGTGAGTGAGGGTCAAGCTATTCTTGAGCAGCTGCATGAGGAAAAATCTGAAGGATCATGTAGTGAAGTGGCAGAGAGTATTAAAAGTAACAGTAGTGAGAAGGCAAAAGAGCCTGAAGATAAAAATAGGAGAAGGCTCTACCCAGACTTGACCGAATTAAAAACGCCTGAGAACACAAGCGACTCAGAGAGTTCTGAGGACCTTGATATATTGTTACAACAACTACATAAGATAAAAATGAAAAAGAAGAAAAAGGAGACACAGGGCACACAGGCCTACTGTAAGAAGGGGAAGGGAGTTAACATTGGTCAACAAAACTCTGAGGAGGAGGAGGTAGAATATCTAGAAGAAGATATGGTGCCGATTGCCCCACCTCCGTATGTGGGGGGGAGCCAAGGTTCCGGGAGATCTTTTCATGCACAAGTTTGGAGGACAGTTAATACAGATATGGGACTTGCATACCCTGTATTTCAGGACAATAACAGGGGAAGATATCATGAGCCTTTAGACTTTAAGATAATTAAAACCTTGGCAGAATCTGTCCGCACTTATGGCATAGATGCCGCTTTCACTCTCACTCAGGTGGAGGGACTTACTAGATTTTGCATGACTCCCTCAGATTGGGCTAGTCTAGTCCGCGCTTGTGTTTCCCCAGGGAAATATTAGGAGTCCAAAGTTGGCTGTTTAATGTTTCTGGCAGTACCCAAGACTCGGAGCGAGGTAGGAGGCTTAAAATTTCTGCAAATAATTCACAATTGTTTAATGCTACATTACCCTCCGCAGCAGTCTGTCTCCAATCTCTGTTCCTGTTTCTTTTGGCTAATGTTACATTACAGGGGATGCTTAATTGTTCTAATATTACCTGTTATTTGTCTGAGTGTTGGAATGGCTCCTGGACTACGGCAATGGTTATGAAAATTCCAACTTTTGTCCCGATCCCGGTTACTGCAGATCCAGAGTCATTTCCTATTGTTGAACTACTTAGAGCCCGTAGAGATTTTGGAATTACGGCAGCTATAGTGACAGCTGTGGTGGTATCTGCTGCTGCAGCGGTTACGGCCGGAGTGGCCATGGCCAGTCAAGTACAAACTGCTGCCACCATTAATCAAGTTGTTCAACAAACTTCCACCATACTTGAGTCCCAAAATTCAATTAATCAACATATTTTGTCAGGGATTTTAGCTGCCAACCAAAGAATAGATTTACTCCAAGCTCAGGTAGAAGAATTGGCAGACTTGGTGCTTTTGGGTTGTGTTGACCAACGTGCACATTTATGCATAACCTCTGTCAGATTTAATGATTCCAGGAATGCCTCCCGCATCATTGGTGAATATTTGGCCGGAAATTGGTCCATGGCAGCAGAAAACTTGATCCAGTCTCAACTAACTCAGATTGCTGTTTTGAATAGTACCGGTGTTGAACCAGTGACTTTGGGTCAATTCACCGATTGGATATCTTCTGCTTTTTCCTTCTTCAAAGAATGGGTGGGAGTAGGCATTTTTGGTGCAATGTGTTGCTTCAGTGTTGTGCTTTGTTTGTGGCTTCTCTGTCGCCTTAAAACTCGCCATGCACAAGAAAAGGCTATGATCATACAAGCTCTTGCAGCTTTAGAAAATGGCAACTCACCTCAAGTCTGGCTTGTGCATCTTAAGCAGTAAACCTTTGTCATGGTCGTTACACCCCAAGTTATTATAACATTGCACTGGGATCGACATGACTTTCCTTGTTATTCTCTTAGTGTTGGAAAGCCCTTGCACTCTGCTGGTCTTACTGCCATTGCACGCAGATGGGTTTCCACACTAGTGCTTTTCTATCGCCTTGAAGTTCGTGCCTTTCTTTCAGGGTGCTGTCAACTTGTTTGTCATTATAAACAGCCACAGTTCAGCCTCAGCTATCCCCCTTCGTCCACCATCGTCACGATACAGGATGCGAGGCAAGGCGCTGCACTTGAGTGATCCTTGACGAGGACCTCAAGGAGAGCATGTCCTATTGCATGCGGGTTAGACGCGTCCACGCCCCGCCCCATGAAAAAAGGCGTCGGCTGACATGGCTTCAGATCTGGGGAAGGCGCCTCCTTAGGACTGAGCCATACTATGCAGCCACTTCTGCACAGTGGGATAGGACCTCTACTCTCGCCTGTATTGTTTTAAGAAAACAGAAAAGGGGGAACTGTGGTGAGCCGCTTCTGCCGTTTCTGCAGACTATGGTCGCCATTACAAGATGATGCTGGCTCCGCTGTGGTCTGTGACAAACAACTCCTTATCTGGGAAAGTTGGCACATGATTTTTCACCACCCTGTGAGAAAGCTCCACGCGGCAGCTTTGCATTGGGGCTTGGGATGCTTTATTAAGGCTGGGAGGGGCATCCGAGAGGGAGAAGAAGAAATATCAAGGGCCTGAATAAACTGCTGAAAGAAGATTCCTGAGTTGCGTCTTCCTTGCGGGCAAGGGGTCGCGACAAGGGACAAGGACAGAGCTTTAGGCATCCAGTGGTATAGCAACCCTGGGTTCAATCTTTGGTATGAAAAATAAATAAATAAGCAAGAAAGCAGCATGAGCATACCTATCCCTAAGCCACTGGCCAGTGGTCCTTTTATAGTCCCCATGCTTGTTTCCTGGTTTTAAAGAGTTTTAAACACTTTCCTACAACCATACACACTCCAAACTACTGCCATCACTTTCAGACAACTCAAGAAACCAACTCTGGTTGTGTCCTTGCTGAGGATGTCTATCAGCTGTGCACTCCTGTGTACTTACAGGTGAAGCTAATGGTGAAAGTTTTCCATCAAAATGACACCATTCCAACACAGCAGGGCTGGCAGGGTGCTAGGAAGTGGGCATCCTGAACCACAACTGCCTGCTAACAGGAGCCATCACAAAAGACTCACAGAACCACAGCCTTATGCAAAATCTTAGGGCCTCACTAAGTTGCTCAGACTGGCTTTGAACTTGCAATCCTCCTGCCTCTGCCTCCCGAGCATTTGAGATTTTAGACATGCACCACTGTGTCCCACTCATAATTATTTTTTTTTCTGAGGAGAAACCCACACAGCAGGTCCCTGTCATCCTGGACCAAGGCCACCCTTGTTACTGAATCCTTGCAGCCAATGATAATGGTTTCAAAGCACCTTATGTGGCCTTTGAAACCCTGTCTTCCTTTGCTTCCTGGATGGGCCTGACTTTACTTGGGGTCCTGAATTTTCTGTCTCTTCTAAAGTCAGTTTTTGGAGAGCCACTCTATTGTTACCTGGGTGGCAGAAACATCTACCTGTCTCTAGTCCCAAGCACCAAGTCAAGGGTGGCAGTTGAGAGTGACACCTTGCCATTTCAACCCTCTTGCTCAGCTGCCTCAAGAGATGCTCCAAAGCAAGAAAGAGGTAAAGACATGTCAAATTTGAAGGCTGGGCTTCAAATACTTCTCATCAAAAACCCCCATTATGTCTTAAAAATAATCCTAAGCAGGCTTCAACTGCAAACATAAGTGAAGTGAACATGGGTAATTTCTGCTAAACACTTAAGAAAAAGGCACAGCCCAAACCAACAAAAACAAAAAGAGCAACTATCTGGGTGTGGTGGTGCACACTTGTAATCCCAGCATCTCAGGAGGCTGAGGCAGGAGGATGACAAGTTCCAGGCCAGCCTTGGCAACTTATCAAGGGCTAGCTCAAATTCTAAAAAGGGCTGGGGACACATATGACTGCAACATACATAGTGTACAACCAGAGAAATAAAAAGTTGTGCTGCAATTGTGTACAATGAATCAAAATGAATTCTGCTGCCATATAGGCCTAATGAGAATAAGTAAATAAATAGGTAGATACTTAAAGAAAGAAAGTTCTAGTTAGTTGAGGTTCATTATAGAGACTGTCATTTAACTGAGATAACAGAGAGTGGAGATATGAGGATCAAGAAAAATGTTTTGGTGATTTGAGTTTTACAATATGAGATGGTTTGTCAATTTTCAAAGAATTAGAATAAAATTTCACTGAAGGTAAAATAAATAGATAGATAGATAGATAGATAGATAGATAAAAAGGGCTAGGGGTGGAACTCCGTGGACAGCACCCTGGATTCAATCCCTGGAGCTGCAACACCAACACACACCAACAAAGATCCCTTTTGCATTTTCCCATAGGCACTTGTGTCTGACAGGTTGCATAAACATGCTCAACTTTATAACTCTGAGGCTCCCCAATTGCTGATTGGCTTTTTATCTTGAGGAATGGCCTTGCTAAGCTGCCCAGGCTGGCCTCAAACACAATTCTCCTGTCTCGGCCTCCTGAGTTGCTGGAATTACAGGTGTGGGTCACTATGCCTGGCTCTCAGTGGATTTTTATCTAGACTCTCTTCCCCTGGTTCTGACCGTGAACCTGCTCTCTGGCTTTCTGTGTCAATTCACTTTTTTGGAGGTAATCTTGTCCATCAGGTTGACTGTGCTGATCCCAGATGGAGACTCCCCTTTTCTTTCTTGGGGAATCAAAGAAGGCATCTCCCTCCCTTACCTCAAGGACAGCACTGAGATTGAAGGGTCTCTGTTGTCCCTCTTGTAGCTACTTCCCCCTTCTGACCTCTAAACTCCTTCTAAAACAGATATTTTAATCTTTCCACACCCACCACCTAAGAGAACTGCACCACACCAAAACAAAGCCCCAGGCAGGCACCAAAAATAGCTGCATGTACTTCCCACTGCCTTGGTGATCCAGAGTTCCAGTGTCCACATGCAGCAGCCTCAGCAGCCCAGGCCCCAGCTCTGCTCCCATTATAGCTGTGGCCTAATCCTCTGGACCCAAGTTTTGAAGATCGGTCATGTCCTCAGGGGTTCCTCTCTCCCTGCCTAAGTGGGCACATGAACTGGTATGTTAGGAAACATAAAACCCAAGTGACATTAATACACTGAGTAACTCTGACATATGTGTGTAAATTCAATGTGGCCCGTTGGGATGGTGGGGCATGCCTCTAATCCTGGTAACTCAGGAGACTGAGGCAAGAGGATGGCAGGTTCAAGGCCAGCCTTGGCAACTGAGTGAGACCCTGTCTCCAGGAAAAAAATACGAGGAGCTGGAGATGAAGATCAGTGGTAAAGTGTCCCAAGGTTCAATCCCTAGTACCGAAAAACATCATTTCTGTGTATATAGAGAGACATATAGGAGGGCATGGCCAAAGAAATCCCAAGAATGATGCATTCAGTTGATTTTCCCTAAGACCAAAAACAGATTTAACCCTTTCCTGTGTCACACTCAGGACTCTAAAAGTCAAATACTAATAAAAGTCAGTCAATAATATAGAGTGAACAATTAATGTGTCCTTCATTGAGACCCTACTCTTCAGGTATTCCCTTTCAGGTATGGACTTTTGATTAAATCAATTAATTGGGGGAAAAAAAGAAGAAGTTCAGTGGGGTAAAGTGGGTGGAGATTCAACTATTTAACCAGATAACTCTGATTGGAGCTAGGAGTTGAAAAGAGGAGGGGGAATTAGAAAGACCCCATAAGAGCTTCAAGGAGCCATAGAAGCACAGAAGCCTGGAACCTGTGTCACTGTCTGGCACTGCTAGGATTCAGAACTCCCTGCCAATCATCCAGCTCTGGTAAGTCACCAAACCCCATGGAGACCCCATTCAGGCTGCCTGGTGGCATACACCTTTAGTCCCAGCTACTCGGGAGGCTGAGGCAGGAGGATTGCTTGAGCCCAGGAGTTCAAGACCAGCTTGGGCAACTGAACTCAAAACAGAACCTCTATGGGGTCTACTCTCAGCCAGTCTTACCCAGTTACCTAGAGCCTAGGAGAGGTAGCACATGTCTGTAAACCCAGCAACTCTGGAGGCTGAGGCAAGAGAAGCACAAGTTGGAGGCCAGCCTCAGCAATTAAAAAGCAAGATCCTGTCTCCAAATAAAAAATAAAAGGAGCTGGAGATGTAGCTTGGTGTTAGAGCACCCCTGGGTTCAGTCCCCAATACCAAAAAAGAAACAAAAAATGGTGACACGTAGTTTGTGATGGCAAAAAGAATATCATATTCTGTCTCTCCAAAGGACCAGATGTCTGCATTTCTTGTCTCTAAATGCAGTTTTGCCTTTATCCCAATAATTTTGATTTCTGCTTTGGTTTAGGTCATATTGAATTTCTTTCCTTCTGTTTTTCTTTTTTTTTTTAGATGAATTTCCACCTCTTTATCACCTTTAATTTCAAAATACTTCTTCAATCGAGCCTCATCTCAGAGTTAGCTTTTTCCATCTCTTACTTCCAATGCTCTCAAATACAATATGTGGCTTTTAACATTGCTTACATTTAAACTGTTCATGGTGGTACCTGTCTGTAATCCAGCTATTCAAGAGGCTGAGGCAGGAAGATCAGGAGTTTGAGACTTATCTGGACAACTTTGTGAGATCCTGTTCAAAATAAAACAGGGTTGGGAGCCGGGTGTGGTGACAGGTGTCTGTCATCCCAGTGGCTTGGGAAGCTGAGCCACAGCAAATTAGCAAGGCCCTAAGCAGCCTCAATATAAAAAATAAAAAGAGCTGAGGATGTGGTTCAGTGGTTAAGTACCCAGAGTTCAATCTTTGGTATCAAAAACAAACAGGGCTGGGGATGTAGCTCAGAGGCAAAGCACCCTGAGTTTAATCCTGTGCCATAAAGTTAATAAATACAAACCAAAAGGGGAAAGGGTGTAGCTCAGTGGTAAGCTACCCCTTGCTTTAATCCCTAGTATCACCAAAAAAAGAAAAGTGTAAGTAAGTAAATTGATTTAAAAATTGCTCATTTTAAAAATGAAAATCAATGACACCCACTTTAGTTATTAATTCACTGAAGCTAGGGATTGAACTCAGGAGCAATATAGTACTGAGCTACATCCCGAACCCTATTTTATTTTTCATTTTGATACGTGGTCTCACTAAGTTCTAGGCTGCCCTGGAATTTGTGATCCTCCTGCCTCAGTCTCCCAAACCATGGGGTTATAGGCCTGAACCACCAGGCCTGGTTTGCCACACAAAGAGTGAAATTGGATCAATCGATTGCCAAAGCAGCCACTTGGCTGAGTGGTTTCCTCGGGGTGGGTATGAGGTAGAGCTATGGAGCTTGGCTGTGAATGATGTGTTTCGGTGGGGCATCCCACAGGATCCTTCCATGCAGACTCCAGAGGATGAGCAGCAGACCCCACCCACACTCCAGGAGCTGGCAGGGCGCAGCCTCCTGAAGGACAAGTCCAGGGCCATCCTAGCTCTGGAGGACCTGCCCATACAGCTCTTCCCACCACTCTTCATGGAGGCCTTCAACCGGAGACACACTGAGGTCCTGAAGAAAATGGTGCAGGCCTGGCCCTTCACCCGCCTGCCCCTGGGGGCCCTGATGAATACGCTACAGCTGGGGATGATCCGAGTGGCACTGGATGGGCTGGACATGCTGGCTGCCCAGCAGGATCGCCCCAGGTGAGGGGGACCCTGGAAGGTAGCTCCCTGGGCATCCAGGGAAGTGATGGCTGTGGGCAGGGAGAGTGGGTGCTGAAGTGTGCCCAACAGGCTTCCTGTGCTGCCAGCAAGGAGGGGTGGAGAGGCCTTGGCCATGCTGAGCCCCACCTGGGAGGGGCTTCCAGATGTGGAGGTGCTTGTGGCAGCTGTGCTGACCCCTGAAGGAGGTTGTGCCTGCCCCTCCCTCAGCTGGTACAGGTGGGGGCACCAGGCTGGATTGGAGGGAAGTGGATGGAGAAAAGTGAGACAGAAGGAAGAGGTGGCGCAGGGGGCAGCAGCTGAGAGGTGAAGGAAGGGGCCTCAGGGCTGAGACTCTGCTGTGGTCCCCGCAGGAGGTGGAAACTGCAGGTGCTGGATTTGCGGAAGGTTCATGGGAACTTCTGGAGGACATGGTCTGGAGCCGTGGTCGATGCCTGCTCACCAGGAGTCATGAAGGAGAGGCAAACAGTGAAGGCCTCTCCAGACACAGGGCCCACTCTGCCCTTGAAGGTGTTAGCAAACCTGCGCTTACAGCAAAGACCCCTGAATGCATTCCTCTCCTTCCTCTTTCACAGGGTGGATGAGAGGAAGGGTCTGATACAGCTGTGCTGCAAGAAGCTACAGATGTGCTCTTTGCCCATCTGTACCATCGAGAAGATCTTGGAGAGATTGGATCTGGACTTTATCCAGCAGTTGGATGTGCAGTGTTTCTGGAGACTGTCCACCTTGGCTACTTTTGCCACCTATTGGGGCCAGATGAGCAACCTGAGGAAGCTCTTCTTCTCCCACGTCTATGTGTCTGCCTATGCTTCCCAGGAGGAGAGAGATCAGTTGATGGATGACATTACCTCACAGTTTGCCAAGATGGACAGCCTCTGGAGGCTGTACCTGGATGGTGTCTTCTTCCTAGAAGGCCGTCTGTGCCAGGTGCTCAGGTGAGGAAGCAGAGGGAACTGTCCTAGGACATCAGAGCAAAAGCTTTGTCACATGAAACTTCAGCGGGCACCTGCTGTGTGCCAGCCATGGTGACTTAACATTGATGGAGATGTTAGAAAGTCAATGAAGTGTTTGTTTCACTCTGTCCTGAAGCCAGGTCTCACATAAACCCCACACAGAAGCAGAGTCCTAAACAGGGGTCCGTGGTCTGGGGAGCAGAACTCTGCTGGGGAGCCCGGTGGGGGGAGAGGAGCTAGTGAGTAGGTGTGAGTTTCCTTCCCTGGGAGGCCTGTCCAGCAATGTTGGGGAGAAGCAGGGTAGAGGGGAGGGTGCTGGAGGAGGGAAGCCCCCACACCCGCACCTTTCAACAGAGAAGCTCTGTGCTCTCCAGCGGGGAGCAGAGGAGTCGCCTCCAATGCCCCCCTGGGGAAGGCTGCTCTGAGCTCTGGGTGGTGATTCTGGACTGGAGGGTGAGGAGCAGGGGTGGAGGGTACAGGGTGTGAGCCCCGCAGGAGGGCAACCCCAGGTTGGGCGGCTCCATCTTGCCTGGGTTTGTTATTTGTGCATGTCTCACCCTGACCCCCTCTGCTACAGCTGTGGCTTTCTGCTTGGCAGCCAGGAGGGGCGCTTTATAGATGATGGACCCACCCGGTCACTCAAGTGAGGGTGAAAGGCTCAGCATGAAACAGGGTGATACTAATAAGCAGATTCTGCAACAGGCAGAGTCCTGGGTGTAGACCTTCATCAGAAGGTCAAGATGACCTTGGGTTAGGCCAATTTGTCTTCTCCCACCTTGACATCACTCCTCAGAACTAACTGCTTGAACTTTGCTTAGGCTCCTGAAGACCCCCCTGGAGACCCTCTCAATAACCAACTGCCTGCTCTCAGATCCAGACTGGAATGATCTGTCGGGGTCTCCAAACCTCGACCAGCTAATACACCTGACGCTGTGGGGCAGCAAATTGACGAGTTTCAGTCCTGAGCCCCTCGTCATTCTGCTAGAGAATGCTGCAGCCACCCTTGAGACCCTAAACTTGCAGGACTGTGGGATCACCAACTCCCAGCTCCAGGCCATCCTCCCTGTCCTGAGCTGCTGCTCCCAGCTCAGGGTATTGAGCTTCAATGGGAATGACATCTCCATGTCATTCCTGAGCAACCTGCTGCTTCACACTTCCAGGCTGACCCGGTTGAGCCTAGAGAAGTACCCTGCCCCTCTGGAGAGCTATGATGCTCAGGGTGCCATCCACCCAGGGAGACTTTTCCAACTCATCGATGAGCTGATGGAGAAACTGAGGGATGTGAGAGAGCCAAAGAGCATCCTTTTCTATACTAAACCCTGCCATAGATGTGGCAACTGGTTTATCTATAACCTGCCCTCCAGTCCGTGTCGCTGTTGGCTGCCTGCCTAGTGGGATGCATATATGAGAAATGTTCTCCTGTGCACTTGAAAATAAAGGTAAGACACGAGTGTCTCTCCAAGGGGAACTAGAAACAGGATGCCAGGGCACTACTTAACATGAGTGGGAACAGAAAAGCTGATGCAGGAGGCCTGGGTCACAGAGGCTTGGGTCCCATCAGGAGACTTGGAACCAATGGGGACATGTGTGCTTAAAGGTCAGGAAGCTAACCCAGTGGCTGATCAGTGCTGATCAGTGACACTGGAGCCTAGGACCTCATGGCATCACAATAGTGCACGGCCATTCTGAGTATACCCTCCATTCTTTACTTCTCTCTGGGTGCCATTCGTTCTGATGCATGTGGCTGTTCGATGGGGTAATGCGCCTGTGGTTGCCCACGGAACTGAGAACACTAACCTGCTCTCCAAAGGAGTTCATCTGAGGATAGTAGGAGATTTCCATCTGAGTTATTCAGGTCATAGTGGACCACAGACCACAGCTTTATCCACAAGGACTGAGGTTCAGGGAATAATAGTCTGAGTCTTTGTGTGTGTGTGTGTGTGTGTGTGTGTTGGGGATTGAACCCAAGGGTGCCCTACTACTGTAGAGAACTTCATAGAATACAACTTAAATCCTTGCACAATTTAACAACCCATCAGTCAAGAAACCTAAAGGGAGGTTGGACATATACCCAAGAGTTAGGTGTTATAGATAAAATTATAAATGCAAGATTTCCTGCAATTCCAAACCCCAGCACCTGTCAACTAATAGGCTTGCAGACTCCAAATGGTTCTCAGCAGACACCTTCACTCTGCTGTCTCTGGTACCCAGGGGATAAGGAGAGCCAACACTGTTGCCTTCTGAAAAATAAGCAATACACCCAGACTGGGAATCTACAAGTGTGCCCTGAAACCCCACATCACCCCTCTCAGGCATCACGCCAAGACCTCTCATCCATACAATCTCCTAGAAATGCCTCTCAATTTGCAAATGATTTGTTTTATGATCTCCTACTGCACAGGATTCTAAAATAGTTTTTCTTCACCTTTAACAGTAGGTGGCAAATGAAAGCCATAAGACCTCCTTGGATAAACTTGAGTTCTCTGCAGAAGAAATCCATTATGCCTGGAGCAGTGGCACATGTCTGTAATCCCAGAGCTCGGGAGGCTGAGGAAGAGGGATTGCACTTTCAAAGCCAGTCTCAGCAAAAAGTGAGGCACTAAGCAACTCAGTGAGACCCTGTCTCTAAATAAAATACAAAATACGGCTGGGGATGTGGCTCAGTGGTCAAGTACCCCTGAGTGAAATCCCAGTACACCCCCCCAAAAAAAAAGAAATAAAGAAAAACTCTATTACTTAGGTTATGCTCTGATTATGCAGGAAATTCCCTCTTACCTGAAGAAGACAAGACATCCCAGGTCTCCCTAAACCCAGAACTGAGATAATTAAGAGGTTTCCCTTCCATCTCTAAGATTCAAATCCTCTATGATATTGTAACCCAGCTTTTATAATTTCTCTTTAAAAGTTTCTTTCAGTACTTGGGATGGAACCCCGAGGCTCTCTAGCACTGAAATACAACCTCAGTCCTTTTAATAATTTTATTTTGAGGTAGGGTCAGTTGCCTGAGCTGCTGGACACAATGGCACAGAACTAAAAGCCCAGCAACTCAGGAGGCTGAGGCAAGAGGATCAGTAGTTCAAGGCCAGCTGCAACAATTTAGGGAGACCCTGCCTCAAAAAATAAAAAGGGCTGGGAATGTGACTCAGTGGTAGTGCACCCCTGGGTTCCATCCCCAGCACCATAAATGAACAAATAAATTGCACTTGCTATACCCCGGCCACTGGTGATGTCAGAGAAGGAGATGCTGGAGAGTGACCGAGGGACTTCAGGGTCTGGTTCCCTGCTTAGTCCTGAAGGATGGACTCATCACCACCCACACAGAAGCAGAGGGCTAAACAGGGGTCCGTGGTCTGGGAAGCTGAACTCTGCTGGGAAGCCAGGTGGTGGGGAGAGGAGCTAGTGAGGTGGGTGTGAGGTTCCTTCCCTGGGAGGCCTGTCCAGCGAAGGTGGTGAGAAGCAGGGTAGAGGGGAGGGTGCTGAAGGAGGGAAGCCCCCACACCTGCACCTTGTAACAGGGAAGCTCTGTGCTCTCCAGCAGGGAGCAGAGAGCCACCTCCAATGCCCCCCTGGGGAAGGCTGCTCTGAGCCTCAGGTGGTGATTCAAAGTTGAGGGTGAGCAGCAGGGATGGAGGCCTTGCAGATGGTGGACCTACCTGGTGTAAGCCTTACCCTGAAATGGGTGACGTGAATGAGCAGATTCTGCAACAGGCAGAATCCTGGATGTTGACCATCATCAGGGGTCAGGGTGACCTTGGGCTTGGGCCACTTTGTCTTCTCCCACCTTGACATTGCTCCTCAGAACTAACTGCCTGGTGTCTCCTTAGGCAACCATTCCCACCAGACCCTCTCAATTACTAACTCCCTGTACTTAGAATCTGAGTTGAAGCATCTGTCCCTGTGCCTGGGTATCAGTCAGCTGAATCACATGGATCTTGATGGCATCAAAATTTAAAGCCAGGTGTGGTGGTGAACACCTCTATTCCTAGTGGCTCAGGAAGCTGAGGCAGGAGGATCAGAAGTTCCAAACCAGCCCCAGTGAATTAGATCCTCAGCAACTTGGCAAGACCCTGTCTTGAAATAAAAAAGGAAGTGGACTAGGGTTGTAGGTCTGTGTTAGAGCACCCCTGGGTTCAATTCCCAGTCCCCCTTCTTCCAAAAAACCTCCAGTTGAAGTCACATGCACCTCCAAGTTCTGCTACAGAAAGGTGGTAGCTACTCTGCAGACCCTGGAATTGCAGGACTGTGAGGTCATGGGCTGGCAGCTCCATGCCACCCACCTTCCCTGAGCCGCTGCTCCCAGCTCACCATGTTCAGCTTCAATGGTACCTCCCCATGTCAGTCCTGGAGAACCACCTGCTGCACTCTGCCAGGCTGAGCCAGTTAAGCCTAGAGCATGTGCCCCGCCCCTCTGGAGACCAATCAGTGTCCTACTCTCCACGTTGGTGGTTTGTCCAGCTTCCTGCTAAGCTGATGGGGATACTGAGGGACATTAGGCCTCCCCTGAACATCTGGATCTGTGCCTTCTCCTGAGCTTATTGGGCAGATAGGCACCCTTTATCCTGGCGCAACTGGATGTTTCATGGCCCAGGTCCCTGTCAGGAAGCAGCTGTGCTGTTACTGTGTGCCTTCCCAGTCAGGTGCATAGGAAAATCTCTCCTCTGGGCACTTAGAGATGAAACTTAGCATGTGGCTGCAAATTCAGAGGACACAGAACCCTGGCTTCAGGGTAGCTGGGAAAAGACTGAGGTGAAGGATTCCCCCCTTCCTGGGGTGGGAATAGAACTCCGCCTTCCTGCCCGCTAGGTAAACACACTACCCCTGAGCTGCATTCGCAGCCCCAGCAAGTTAGCCAGGCCCTCAGCAACTTAGTGAGAACCTGTCTGAAAATGAAAAAATTTCAGGGCTAGGGATGTGGCTCAGTGGTAGAGCACCCCTGGGTTTCATTCATCCCTAGTACCAAAAATTTGTTTAAGCGGCTGGCCGGCGGGCAGGCTTGGCTTGTCCCTTCTGTCCAGCCTGCGCTGGCGGCGGGGAGGCGGCGTGATGCCTGAAGCCAGCAGCCTGCCCATGGAGGCTTTTCCCTGGGCGCCCTGCTGGCCCCGCCGTGGCCGCGTCCCCGCGCCCGTGGCGGTCGTGCCCAGTGCCCGCTACGTGAGTGCCCAGGGTCAGGCGCACCGGCAGCAATTCAGCTCCTGGAAGGACTACCTGGGGCTCCTATGCTCATCACCAAGGCGGTGGATGGCGAACCGCGCTTCTGGCTGCGCCCTTGGCGAGGACGGCGGTGGCAGCTCTCTCATAGATCATTTTTATCAATTTAAAAACAATTTTCCATTGAAAACAAGGAAGAAAATGAAAAGAAAGAAAAACCTTTCTCGCTCTCCACCTCCCCCCCCCCCCAGCCACCTATTCATTCCTGCCTAGGGGACCTTCTTAGCCTTCCCTTCTCTCTGAATCTCCCATATATTTTTTGCAGGGTGGGTGGGTACTTGGGATTTAATCCAGGGGCATTTAACCACTGAGCCATGTCCCCAGCCCTTTTTATGTTTTATTTTTGAGACAGGGTCTCACTGAATGGCTGAGGCTGATTTTGAACCTGTGGTCCTCCTGCCTCAGTCTCCTGTAGCTGGGGTTAACAGGAATGCACCATCATACCTGGCACACAAATATTTCTCCCTGTGTCAATTGAGATGATTCTTATTTCTTTTTTTTTTTTTTTTTGCTTTTTTCCATTGATGTGGTTAATCAATGAAATTGTTATTCAAATATGAAAGGAGATTTGCACTCCAGGTTTTTTCCAAGTGTTAAGCCAATCTTGCAGGGGCTGGGGATGTGGCTCAAGTGGTAGCACGCTTGCCTGGCATGCGTGCGGCCCAGGTTGGATCCTCAGCACCACATAACAAAGATGTTGTGTCCGCTGAAAACTATAAAAATAAATAAATAAATATTAAAATTATCTCTCTCTCTCTCAAAAAAAAAAAAAGTTTACTTATTAAAAAAAGCAATCTTGCGTCCCTGATGGATTCTCAACCCCTAACCAATCTTGCCTGGTCTTGGTCTGTATACTGCCAGAGGCAATTTCTTTCTCCCCCTTCCTTCCTTCCTTTCTCCTCCCCTACCCTCCATTTCTTTCTCTTTTTTTTCCTTTCTTTTCCTCCCCCTATCTTTCTTTCTTCCTTCCTTCCCTCTCTCCCTCTCTCTCTCCCTCCTTTCCTCCCTTCTTTCCTTCTCCCCTGTATGAAGGATTGAACTCAGGAGTTCTCTGTCACCAAGCTACATCTCTGCCCTTTTTATCTTTTCTTGTTTTAGTCTGAGACAGGGTCTCACTAAGCTGCTGAGGCTAGCCTGGATCTTGCCATCTCCTGCCAGCTTCTCTGAGTTGCTCGGGTTACAGGGGTGAGCCACCTTGCCTGACTGTCAAAGGCAAATTTACCCAGACCTCAAAGTCAGGGAAAAAAAAAATCTTGAACTTCACTTAAGAAGTTCTGCTAATACCAGAAACCTGCACTTGGACCCTCAAGCTTGTCTCAGGGCTGGCAGGCTCCCAGCAAGAAATCCAAATGTGAATCTGAAGATTCTTCTGGAATCTGTAAAGCCCCTAACTCACCACTTTCCGCAGAACTAACACAAGTGAAAGATTTAATGCTTGAACCTCAGCTTTCTTCTTCAGTGAAAAATAAAACTAGTGCCAGAGATTTTCTCTCCCTCTGGAGATAGCCTGCACTCTGCCTTTGTTATGCTCGAATTCGGGACCCCCAAAAGACCACCAAAGACCAAGATCAACGTAAACAGCAAAGAGGTGTTTATTGCGAGATAGCTTGGTCCTCCGCATGCACACAGCAACTGGTGATGCTGAGAGGCCTCGAGCCCAGGGTTTGCAGCAGTTTTATACATTCTTTGGAGAAGGCAGGGACCCCACATACATCATAGCATCTCTTAGCAAATCATCACACACCCCAGGAAAATCAAACAACAACTCTAAAACATGATTAGCACATTCACTGGCGGGAACAAGTTGGGTAGGGGTGATTGGTCAGTACAAAAGGGGTATTCATTTGAACTGATTGGTTTAAGCCAAGAGGGGTGTTCATGCTGAATTACATGGTTTTCCAACACCATAAACTACTGGGAGGGTCATCTGGCATCCCAGGTATTTCCCTTTCTCCTGCTGATTGGTGGCTGCTAGGGGGTTGCTATGGGTCCCCACCTAGCCTGACTGAGTCAGGGACACCTGGCACAGCAGATCTCTCCCGTTATTTGTAGATAAACAACTTAGCAGGGTGGGAATGTGCCTAGGAGTGCTCTGTGGGTCTTTCCAAGGACAAAGGTCAAGTCCCTTCCTTGGACAGGCTTTGCTCTGAGGTAGAGGCTGGTTTTTCACCTTGAGTGAGTATTCCTTGCTTTACCTCAAAGGCATTTTCCTGATATTGCACCATTCTCCCTAGAATTTGTATCTACTTTACCAAATAAACCTCTCTCTGCGGCTTAGGGAAAAAAAACAGTGTTAGAGCCAAGTGTGGTGGCAGATACCTATAACACTGGCCACATCAGAGGCTGAGGAAGGAGGACTGCAAATTCAAGACTGACCTCACCAATTTATCATGGCCCTTAGCAATTTGGCCGGAAATTGTCTCAAAATAAATGAAAGGACTGGGGAGGTAGTTAAGTGGGGTAAAGCATCACAGGGTTCCATCACCAGCATTTAAAAAGGGTGGGGAGGGGCTGGGGATGTGGCTCAAGTGGTGGTGTGCTCGCCTGGCATGCATGTGGCCCTGGGTTTGATCCTCAGCACCAAATACAAACAAAGATGTTGTGTCCGCCGAAAACTAAAAAATAAATATTAAAAAAAAAATTCTCTCTCTCTCTCTCTCTCTCTCTCTCTCTCTCTCTCTCTCTCTCTCTTTAAAAAAAAATAACAAATAAAAAAATAAAAAGGGTGGGGAGAACGAAGATGGCGGGCCAGGGGGAGGCAGCATTCTTTGTCAGTCTGTGGTCCAGATCTCACCTAGTTGGAATACTGCATCACAGAGAGTGTTCAAGGACTCCTAAACAGCTGCTTTCCACAGAAATCACCAGCACTGTGACCCCGCACAGGGCTCCAGGCCTCAGCATTGGAGCAGGAATAAATAAAAAAAAATGTGCCTATATACACAATGACATTTTACTCAGCAATAAAAGAGAATAAAATCATGGCATTTGCAGGTAAATGGATGGCATTGGAGAAGATAATGCTAAGTGAAGTCAGCCAATCCCCAAAAACAAAGGCCATTCTAATGTTTTCTGAGATATAAGGTGAGAGACTCATAGTGGAGTAGGGAGGGGGAGTTTGGGAGGAATAGATGAACTCTACATAGGGCAGAGGGGGGGGGGGGGAAGGGGGGGGAAGGGAGGGGCAGGGGATTAGCAAGGATGGTGGAATGTGATGGACATCATTATCCAAAGTACATGTATGAAGACACAAATTGGCATGAACATAATTTATATACAACCAGAGATATGAAAAATTGTGCTCTATATGTGTAATGTGGAATGACTGCATTCTGCCATTGTGTATAACAAAATAGAATAAAAAATAATAAAATGAATGAACTAGATGTTCCCTCAATATTTTCAAAAATTTTTCATAATATTAGCTTATTTAGAGAGTCTGCTGGGATTACGAGGGTCTGCTGGGATTATGAGGGTCTGCTGGGATTACGAGAGTCTGTACCTCAAGGTACAATTGACTGATATTTCTTTATGACTAGACTCAGGTTAAATATGCACAACTGACTGAAATGCTATAAAATCAATTTTAAAAAAGCAGATCCAGGGGGAAACAGCAGGAGCAGCAGAGGCTGCGGCTCTGCAGAGAAAATAAATGCTTCCAAGGAACGTGCAGCAGGAGCTCTGTGCCGCCTGGCAGGACACCACTGTGGCTGTGCCTCTGGTGGACAATGTGGGCTGGCTCTGGGAAGGTCCCACATGGGTTGCCCGGGGACTGGGGTGCACCAGAGATTCCCAGAACTGGCAGTAAAGTGGATGCCAGCCCCAGAGGCCGACTGGAGCACCCAGGTATTTTCTGTAGTTCACTCAGGACATAAATTGTGACAAGGACCCATAGTTCCTGAGCTCCACCCAGGTCCCCTGAGCATTTTAATAATACTTTGAATTCTCTTCCAGCAGTGTGATCTGAGGTGAATAACTTGGGCTCATAGTAGTTCTTTCTTTCTTTTATTTTATTCTATTCAACAGAAAGAAACTTGTACCCTAATTGATGAAAAGTGATGTTTTCCTGTAAACAAAGCACTACCACCCTCAATTTTCTGTCTTTTTTTTTTTTTTTTTAACCAGGAATTGAACTCAGGGGCATTCAACATCCCAAGCCCTATTTTGTATTTTATTTAGAGACAGGGTCTCACTGATTTGCTTAGCGCAACAGCATCCTTGCTGTTGCTAAGGATGGCTTTGAACCCACGATCCTCCTGCCTCAGCCTCCTGAGCAGCTGGGATTACAGGAGTGTGCCACCAAGCTCAGCTTTTATATTTTATTTTAAGACAGGGTCTTGCTAAGTTGCTGAGGGCCTCATTAAGTTGCTGAGGCTGCCCATGAACTTGTGATCCTCTTGCCTCAGCCTCTCCTGTCTCTGTGAAAACAGGCGTGTGCCACCATGCCTGGCATCACCCCAAATTTAAACACCTTGAAGAACAAACACGAGGTTTTGATCAGATAAGCAGGCCTCCACCATTGATTTATTAGTTGGTTAAATCATGTCATTTATAAAAAATATATATAAATATAATTGTATTTATTAGGATATATTTTTTTCTTTTTTGATATTATGAATTGAACCCAGGGGCTTGACCACTCTGCTACCTTCCCAGCCCTTTTTGTTTTATTTTGAGACAGGCTCTCACTAAGTTGCTTAGGGTCTTGCTAAATTGCCCAGGCTGTGATCCTCCTGCTCAACTTCCCCAGTTGCTGGGATTAGGAGTGTGTGTCATCGCACCTGGCCAGGGAATGTCTTCCAATGTGGAGTTCCCCAGTTCATGGATTGCTTTTTACTCAAATAAACTTTTTTATCTTTAATGTATTAGATTTTAATATTGAACATTATGGCTTTAGGAATGTTCTTTCCTGAAACAAGAAAAGAGTGTTCATTAGAATAAAAGAAAATACCCATATTGGGTGGGGATGTAGCTCTATGGTAGAGGAGTTGCTCACTGCAAAATAAAACAGAAAACGGGGCCTGATGGTGCACACCTCCCTGTAGTCCCGGCCACTTTGGAGGCTGAGGCAGGAGGATCACATACTCTAGGCCAGCCTGGGAAACTTGGTGAAGGTTTTCTCAAATAAAATCAAAAAGCATTGGGGATATAGCTCAGAGGTAGAGCACTCCTGAGTTCCACAGAAACCAGTACCACAAAACCCCCCAAAGGCAACAAGAGGAGAGTTTGAATTAGATTGATAGCTTCAAAGTTATTTTCCATGTAAGGAGGGGCCAGGGCTGGCTTTGAACTCAAGATCCTCCTGTCTCAGCCTCCTGATCCACTGAGATCATAGGCATGTGCCACTGTGCCTGGCTTCCCCAGTCCTTTTCATTTTTAAACTTGGACTTGATATGCTGCTGATGGTCTTACTAAATTCAAGTGCTGAGGCAGGCCTCAAACTTGCAATCCTCCTGCCTCAGCCTCCCCAGTTGCTCAGACTGCAGACCTGTACCACCATGTCTCACTATTATCTAACACTCGTTAAAATGTCATTGTTCCTTAGACTTTGCTTTTATAGGATAAAGGACCCTGGCACTGTGTGGGGCTCAGCATTGCCTGGGAAATGCCCCTGTAGGAAGAACCCTGACATTGAAAGGCTCCAGGTGGTGGCTGCCATGATGAGAGGGACTCACACTTTGACCTACATTTCTTGCTCCCCAACATCCTGAGAGGTACCCACAGCTTCCACCCTCAGTGGCTTCAGACACGGAAAAGTGGCCTTCCCAGGGCTGGTAGTCAAAGCTGCTCTCTGGTCTCAGGTCCCAGCTCATATCTGATGATGTAAGGATCCCGCGAAACGTCGGAGAAAGAGACCACCAAGTGACCACTCATGCAATTGGCAGAAGGGGGATTTATTGAACCAGCATTCTGGGGCTCCGTGCCCACTCAAGAAGGGAAAGCAGCCCAGAGCCCCGAGCAGGGGCTGAGCACTGCTTAAGTACACTTTTTGGGGAGGGCGGAGGGCTTTGTATACATCAGAACAAATCATCATGAGGCGCGGGAAAATTGAACAACAACTCCTAAACATGATTAGTTCATTCATTGGCGGGAACAGGTCAGGCTGGAGTGATAGGTCATTCCTAAGGAGAGTACACATTTAAACTGATTGGTCCAGGCCCTGCAATGCCTATGTGTGACCACACAGAGCCCTAAACAACCAAATAGTCAGGGGAAATATTTACTGGGCGGTTCTAAGCATTGTCTTAACAGCTACAGAAATTTCGGGTTTTGCAGGTAGCATAGAAACCTAACAATAACTCCTTTACATTTTAACTCAGACCTTGCAGCTTAGAAACTTTTACAGCACCCCGTCTTTTACCCTTTAACTTCAATTTCTTTTACCCGTACAGGTGACTCTATTCTCAAGCCAGTTTGCTGAGCTGATCCCCCTGAAACATCCTTTACCTTGTAAGGGAACAAAAGACTGCTTCTCCCTCCCTGTCCTCGAGGGTAGCGAGAGGTTTTAGGAGTCTCTGTTGTGTTGTTATGCTCCAATTCGGGACCCTCAAAGACCACCAGAGACCAGGATGTAAGCAGCAAAGAGGTGTTTATTGCGAGCTAGCTCAGTCCTCCACGCGCACACAGCAACTGGTGATGCTGAGAAGCCTGAAGCCCAGGGTTTGCAGCAGTTTTATACATTCTTTGGAGAAGGCAAGGACCCCCACACACATCATAGCATCTCTTAGCAAATCATCACACACCCGGGAAAATCAAACAACAACTCTAAAACATAATTAGCACATTCACTGGTGGGAACAAGTTGGGTAGGGGTGATTGGTTACTACAAGAAAGGGATTCATTTGAACTGATTGGTTTAAGCCAAGAGGGGTGTTCATGCTGAATTACATGGTTTTCCAACACCATAAACTACTGGGAGGGTCATCTGGCATCCCAGGTATTTCCCTGTCTCATGCTGATTGGTGGCTGCTAGGGGGTTGCTATGGGTCCCCACCTAGCCTGACTGAGTCAGGGACACCTGGCTCAGCATATCTCTCCTGTTATTTGTAGATAAACAACTTAGCAGGGTGGGAATGTGCCTAGGAGTGCTCTGTGGGTCTTTCCAAGGACAAAGGCCATGTCCCTTCCTTGGACAGGCTTGGCTCTGAAGTAGAGGCTGGTTTTTAGTGTCTCTAGCAACTCTTTTCCAATTTCTTTTCTACTGAGCCACTTTTTGTATTTTATTTTGAGACAGGGTCTTATTGAGTTGCTCAGGGCCTCACTAAAATTGCTGAGGCCAGCCTTGAACTTCCAATCCTCCTGCCTCAGCCTCCAGAGCTACTGGGATTAGAGGTGTGTGCTGCCACGCCCGGCTTCATAAAGCATTTTTGTCTTTGTTTCTGAGATGGGTTCTCACCCTGCTGACCAGGCTAGCCTGGAGCTCCTTGCTTTAGGGATTGCCCTCCTTCAGCCTCTGGGGCTGCTGGCATAGATGGGATTAAAGAAGTGAGCCATCACACCTAAGAGGTTTTAACTCTAGAACAGGTTCGCAATATCAGTGTGGCCACGGACCCCTGAACAATGAGCTTTCAGGGGTTTCTCTGAGTCCAATATCAGATGAAGTCCTTTGGTGTCTCATGCTCAGAACCGAGGGTGACCCTGTGAATGAAGCTCTGTGAAAGAAATCCCTGAGAGGATCTCCACCCCACCCAGAATCCCTTCCCCTTCCTGCCTGGAGATCTGCTAAAACCAATCAATAAGATGAAAATCCAACCAGGATTAATTGGATGAGATTCAATAATCTAGTCAGATATGAGCTTCTGATTGCAAGGGAGGGGTTTGGAGAGGAGGAATAAAAGCTTCAGAGCAGCCAGAGAAGGTTCCAGAGAATCCTGGACCAAGAGTCACTGCCTGGATCTGTTGACACTTGGAGAGCCAGACCGTTCCATCCAGACGTGCAGAGAGGGTAAGTGACAGCCCCCCTAAGGATGCGCCACCCTGTCTACCACAGCCAGTCTGCCCTGGTGACTGCAGCCCAGTTTGCCACCACTGCTGATGATGATTCTTAGGGATTGAACCCAAGGATGCTTTACCACTGAGCCTCATCTCCACAGACCCGTGTTTTATTTTGAATCAGGGTTTACCTAAATTGGTCAACGTCTTGCTAAGGTGCTGTGGCTGACCTGCAACTTGACTTTTTGTGGACTGGGGATTGAACTCAGGGCTGCTTAACAAATGAGCCACATCTCCAGCACCTTTTACATTTTTTTTTTTTTTTTTTACACAGGGCCTCCGTAAGTTGCCTAGAATCTCCCTAAATTGCTAAGGCTGGCCTTAAACTTTTGATGCTCCTGCCTCAGCCTCCTAAATTGCTGGGATTACCAGCATGCACCACTGCACCCAATGATTTTTTTTTCTTTTTTGGGCACCAAGGATTGAACTCAGGGGCACTTGACCATTTGAGCCACATCCCCAGCCCTATTTTTATATATTATTTAGAGACAGGGTCTCACTGAGTTGCTTGGACAGGGTCTCACTGAATTGCTTAGTGCCTCACCATTGCTGAGGCTGGCTTTCAAGATCTTCCTGTCTTAGCCTCCCGAGCTGCTGGGATTACAGGTGTGTGCCACTGTGCCTGACCCAGTGCAAAATTTGTAAGCGAGAGCTATCTATTTGATTTTGAATTGTCTTGACAATTTTCATATGTAGTCTATATTACTTTAAATGACAGTTCATGGAATTTGTGGTATTGTGGTTTTACAAGTTATTTTGTATTTAGAGCTTAAAACAGGGTGAGGGTGTTGCTCAGTGTTAGAAGACTTGCCTAGTATGAGGACCTGGGTTGAAACCCCATCACTGCAAAACAAAGGAATATGTGCACATATGTGTGATGTATATATTTTATATCAATGTTTTCTTACTAGATTTTGGTGTCACGGTTTGGATAGGGTGTATTCTCCCAAAGGTTCTAGTGTTAATGAAAGGGGTGAGACGATTGGGTTATAAGATCCATAATCAGTACATTCATCTATTTAGAGTTTAATCACCCATGATAAACTGGGTGATAAACTCTAGGCAGGTGGGGTGTAGCTGGAGGAAATAGGTCCCTGTGGATGTGTCTTTGGGTTTATATTTTTGCAACCAAAGGCTTGGCCCCATCCTCCATGCTGATCCAATAGCAATGACAAGATATTGAGAAAAAGGAAAAAGGTTTATTGTTTTGGTAGCAAAGAAGAAACAGGGACTAGTGTCCCAAAGCCTGTGCTTCTGCCTATCCTCAGGAACAGGGGGCTTTTATAGAGGTGATTCAAGAAAATGGGATTAGGAAGGGGAGATCAGGAAGGAGATCAGGGAGATCATGAAAGAGAAGGCTAGAGAAAAGAAGATGCAGGGGTGGGGGGAGAAACATGTAAGTTTCAAAGCCACAAGGGATATAATGAAAGCATCCTGTGAACCCCTGTTAAAGTTTCTTGGCACCGTGCCCACCACCTCCAGGCTGCCCGGTACTGATCAGCTTTTCTGAGGCTCTGTTTGGTCATGTTCTTCTGCCTCTTGAGCAATGGAGCTGGCTGTCCATGGAATGAACCTCTGAAACCAGGAACCCCAAAGAAACTTCCTCTAAGTTCAGCAACCAAAAGTTCGGATTTTCATTTTTGGGGTCCAATGGGGATCTCACCCAAGGCTATATGTGGGCTCAGTAACCTATATCACTGAGCTACCACCCTCAGCACAGCTCCTAAGCTATAGCTATATCTAGATTTACATCTGTACATGTCCACATGTTTATGGTTTTGTGTGTGCATGTGTGGTACAGGGAATTGAACCCAGGGCCTCACATGCTCGGCAAGCTCGCTACCACTGAACAACATCTTGAGCCTCGGACAAGGTCTTGCTCAGTTTCCCAAGCTGCCCTTGAACTTGAGGTTCTCATTTTTTAAAATTATTTTTTGGTAATGGGGATTGAACTCAGGGTGCTTTACCACTTAGCCACATTCCAGCCCTTTGAATTTTTTATTCTGATTGGATCTCTCACAAGGGCCTTGGGTCTTGTTAAGTTGCTGAGGCTAGACTTGAGCTTGTAGTCCTACCGCCTCAGTGTCCCAAGTTGCTAGAATTACAGGCTTGTGCCACCAGGCTGGGCATTGGCCCTGTGACATTTCCATTCTCTTTCAGGTGGTCCTAAGTGAGGTTTAGGTTTGGGATGTGGATCAGTGGTAAGGCACTTGTCTGGCAAGCATTCAGCCCTTGGTTCACTCCCCAGGATCTCAAAAGTGAAGATGAGTCACCTGTCCATAGGGGGACTGGTGAGCCTTCAGACTCCTTGATAACTAGTGGGATTAGAGTTGGGAGGACCAGAGGTGGACCTGGATACTGGGGATTTGATCCCCACCACCACAGAGCTGTGGCTTACCAGGATTTGGACCTAGGCTGGATGAGAAGGGGTTTTTCAGGCTTGGCCTGAAAGGGTGCCTCCGTTCCCTGCAGATTCAACAGGATGAGCTTCCAGACCGTACCCACACTCCAGGAACTGGTGATACAGAACGTACTATGCGAAAAGGACTTGCCCATCCCCAATCTGGAGTACCTGCCCAGGGTGCTCATCCTGCAGTTGTACAAGGAGGCTATAATGGGGGGTCACAAGGAGATGCTAAAGAAGATGGTGCTGTCCTGCCCCTTGGCCTGTCTGCATGTGGACTACCTGGTGAAGACAGGAGATCTGACGGCCTTAAGAACTCTACTGTATGGGCTAAGCTCGCTGATTTTCAACAAGGTTCACCCCAGGTGAGGGGGGCCCAGGAAGAGACATGGGGTGGGGGGAGGCAGGGCAGGGTGAAGGGTGGACCAGGTGGTGCCAGGGAGGAGGCTGCCCTGCCCCCTCCACAGGAAGGGTCCCTGGCTGGATTCAAGGAGAAAGGACACGGAGAAAAATAGGAGAGCAGAGGAGCAGCCACCCAGAAAAAGGGGTTCACTGGGGTCTAATGCACAGGTTGGAAGCCGGCGGGTCTTTGTCTATTTTTCCAGCCTCCTTCCCATTTTCTCCATAGGAAATGGAAACTGAAAGCAATCGATTTTCGAATGAATCAGGACTGCCCCAATCAGTGGTCCAGAGCCCCACTGGGTGCCTGCTCACAAGAGGCCGCGTCTCCAAAGGAAAGAGAGAAATGCAGCCAAAGAGCAGCGAAGCCACGCTTGAAGATCTTCATAGAATTCTGTCCGGACACAGTCTTCCCAAGATTACTTTTCATCCTCACTGAGTGGGTGATGAAAGCAAGGAGGGTGGTCCGTATATACTGCAAGAAGCTCCAGGTCAATGGTTGCTACTCAGAGTATACAATCCCGAGGACTGTGTCCTTTTACTACGTGCGGGAACTGGAGGTGAATGCTGAATTCTGGAGTTTGGAAATAATGTTCCGTTTTTGTTTTATCCTGAGCAAGATGAGGAACCTTCTTGTCCTCCATTTCTCCAACATGAGCCCGCAGGTCTTCACCAAGCGCTCCAAAAACAGGTGGTATTCCCATAGATACAGCTTTCAACTGCGGAAGGTGAACAAACTCCGCGAGCTCTACGTGAACAACGTCTTCTTCCTCTGCGGAATGCTGCACAAAATCCTCCTGTAAGCACGAGGGGTGCGCATTGCCGCAAAAGCCATTTTTGCTTACCGAGCAGTTACAGGGCTTGTGCCCTGGCCACTAGCCATGTCAGGGAAGGAGATGCTGGAGAGTGACCGAGTGACCGCAGGTTCTGGTCCCTGCTCAGTCCTGAAGGATGGTCTCATCACCACCCACACAGAAGCAGAGGGCTAAACCGGGGTGCATGGTCTGGGAAGTGCCACCATGTAGAAAAGCCAGCTGGGGGGACAGGAGCTAGTGAGGGTGGGTGAGGTTCCTTCCCTGGGAGGCCTGTCCAGCGAAGGAGGTGGGAGACGGGGTAGAGGAGAGGGCGCTGGAGGAGGGAAGCCCCCTCACCTGCACCTTGCAACAGGGAAGCTCTGTGCTCTCCAGCGGGGAGCAGAGGAGCCGCCCCCAATGCCCCCCTGGGGAAGGCTGCTCTGAGCCTCAGGTGGTGATTCTGGACTAGAGGGTGAGGAGCAGGGATGGAGGGTACAAGGTGTGAGCCCCACAGGTGGACAACCCGGGTGGGTTTCCTTCATCTTGCCTGGGTTTGTCCTTCGTACATGACTCCCCCTGACCTCCTGTGGCCAGAGCTGTGGCCTTCGGCTTGGCAGTCAGGGGAGGAGCCTTAGAGATGATGGACCCACCTGGTCACTCAAGTGGTGGTGAAAGGCTCACCCTGAAATGGGTGAGTGTAGGAGCAGATTCTGCAACCCACAGTGTCCTGGGGGTCCACCATCATCAGAAGGTCAGGGCGACCTTGGGTTTGGGATTAGACAGTTCTCACCTACCATTTCCCACTGTATCCACGTGGTGCCTTCATTCTCCAGAAGTAACTCTTTGCTTTCTCTCCAGGAGTCGGACCCCCTTAAAAACACTCTCGCTGAGAGATTGTCCGCTCAAGGAGAAGGATTTAAAGCATCTGTCCCTGTGTCCGAGCACTGATCAACTGAAGTGTCTGGATCTCAGCTCTTTTTCCATGAAAGATATGAGTCCTGAGCCCCTCCGGGTCCTGCTGGAGAAGGTGGCACACACCCTTGAGACCCTGGTCTTAGAGTTTTGTGAGATAACAGAGTCCCAGCTAAATGCCATCTCACCAGCCCTGGGTCACTGTTCCCAGCTCAAAACCTTCAGTTTCTGTGGGAACCAAATCCCCCTGACTGCTCTTAAGAACCTGCTGAGCCACACCGCTAGCCTGCCGCTGGAACAAGGGAAGTACCCTGCCCCTCTGGAGATCTTTGACGAAATCCTCGGGGATTCTTGGACTGAGATCAACCCCATGAAATTTGACCAGGTTCAGAATGAGCTAATTCAGCTGGTGAAGGACATCAGGCCTGTCCATGACATCCAGATTTATTCTTACAATTGTATTCTTCACTTCAAACGTACAGATTTTATTGCCTGAAACCCAGTGGCAATTCGGTAGGCAGGGGATTGTTGACATGCACAACACATTAGCTTTCTTGGGCTGGGGGTGAGGCTCAGGTAGAGTGAGTTTGATCTCCAGAACCTCAAGAAATGCTTCTTATAAATTTCTGATGGGATTCATGTGTGCACATGGCTTCAAGGTTGAGTCCAGTCTTGACAACTCAGGATGACCATCTCAAAATAAGGGCTGGGATGTAGCTCTGGTCAAATGCCCTGGCTTCAATCCCCAGTACCCCTGAAAAATGGGTTAGGGTTGGCCTTCAGGAGAGAGGTATAAGGGCCTTCATTTTACTATGCTACTTGGTTTTCGGATCTATTATTCCATAATAAAAATGTACTAAATTTTCACTAATATGATTTTGTGTGTGTGTGTGTGGGGTGGTATTGAACCAAAGGGTGCTCAACAATTAGGCCACATCCCCAACCCTTTTAAGACAGGTTCCAAGTTGCATAGGACATAGTTAAGTTGCTGAGGCTGGCCTTGAACTTGATCCCCCTGCCTCAGTCTCCCAAGCTGCTGGGACCACAGGTGTGTGCTACCACACCCGGCTGCTAATTTGAAATCCTTTGGAAGCATGGGACATAACTGCCATACCTTCCTTGCTGGGTTTGAAGCCCTGCTTTTTTTCTGTGCCTCTGCTTAGGGCCAAGAAGCAAGTCTGAGCTACCAAGACAGACCAGCAGTCCTGTAAGCCTGGTGCTGCCTGCAGATTTGTTCAGGGAAGTGAAGGGGGAGGTTAACTCGTAAAGATCAGACAACGGTAGCCAAGGTCTGAGGACAGAAACCCCAGGTACTTTAGAATTTTAGTCTGCACTGTGTGACCAGGCTATGTAAAAGGACTTCCAGTTGCCTAATTCAGACACCACTGGAGGTTCAAGACTACCTTCTGGCATAACTGAGGAAGAGGATTCAAGACTAGGATTGTTTTCTGTTTGGGGGCTCAAAATGGATTTTTTTATTTGGTCATTTGCTGACAATCTGCCCAGTGTGATCAATAAAGCAGGACACTCCTGGACCCCCTTCCTGTGGATTTAACCAAACCATTTCTCGACTGTTCTTTTTGCCATCAAATTACTCTCCTTCCTCCAAGCATCTGCAGCTTCCAGAACGAGTGGACGAGTGTTCTGAAGGGGATCAGATCTGCAGAATTGTGGCCAGGCCACCATTTGGAGGAGTGTGGAGAAAGATCAAAGCACTGTCACCTTCTGCAGCTGCAGCATATTGCCGAGGTCGCTCTCCTTCAAGCAGACTGGCTCTCTCTCCCTCTTGGGGTGAACATCTGCTACTTGCCAGGCAGGAGCAGCAGCTGGAGCAGGGGTTCAACCGCTGTGGTGACTGGCTCTGGCTGTGGAAGGGGCAGGCAGGGGGCTCTCTGCTGTCCCCATATGCCCCCTATTCCCCAATGCTAGACTGGCTCCTCCTCCAGGTCTGAGTTGGCATCACCTCTGAGGCCCTCCCTGAATACCCCGTTGACCACCCATGGTTGTTCCATAGAAGGAATGGATCACAGTTGGCCACATTGCACATTCTTGCTTCTTATAGGTGGCCAGCCCCAGAGACAGGGACTCACCTGCCATCTTCATCCATGTGGACCCTACCTGACCCCCCTGCCTAGCTACACAGGTGCTTAATACATAGTGTTATGACTGAGCTACATCCCAGTCCTTATTTTTTTATTTTGACACAGGGTCTCAAGTTGCTAAGGCTGGCCTGCCACCTGTGGTCCTCCTGCCTCAGCCTCCTGAGTTGCTGGGATTACAGCTATGTACCACAGTGCCCTCTGGTCTTCTCTGTATGTGGCCTGTTGCCCACCAGGGCCTCCCCCTGTTGGGTGCACTTTCCAGCCTGGTGGTCTCAGGAGGGCTGAGCTTCCTACATGACAGTGGCTCCCAAAGGGCAGGAAGCACAGCCTGCCAGGTGTGTTAGGCTCCTCTCCAGGGCCCAGTTCAGCAGCACTCCAGCATATTTATATTCTATTCCTCAGTGCAGGGCTGGGGATGTAGCTCATTGTAGATAGGCTTATTCAAACAGCTACCAGAGTTTTTGGGAATACAGAACAAGCAATGCCATTACTAAAACACCTGGCTTATGAGCAAGCGAATCGTTGGTGCAGAGATATCATTAGACCATGGAAGCATGAAGATTTAAACACATATATTAAATTATGTAGAGACATTAATGAACAAGAGCAAGTCGTGGCAGCTGCAGTAAAACAGGCTTTAGATGCCAGAGACATTAATGAACAAGGGCAAATTGTGGCAGCTGCAGTAAAACAGGCTTTAGATGCCAGGCCAAGAACATGCTACAATTGTGAACAAACAGGACATTTTAAAAGGAATTGCCCCATTGGAGGAGGGTTTAACAAAACTAGGTATCAAAGGAGTAGAATACCAGGTATTTGCCCACGATGCCGTAGAGGGAGTCATTGGGCTAATGAATGCCGTTCTCAAACCACCATAGAGGGTACTCCATTATCAAAAAACGAACAAGGACCAGGTGTTTATCCACAATATCGTGGAGAAAGGCATCGGGCTCCATTGCCAAAAAACGGACAGGGGGGCCCAATGCTCCGGGGCCCAAAACCACAAATATACGGAGCACTGGAGGAACCCAGCAACCCCATCAGGGTAGTGCCCAGGACACATTGTCCATCAGATCCCTCATCAGACAAACCAGAGGGAGCGCAGGGTTGGACATCTGCGCCTCCGCCAGAGCAGTACTAACTCCAGAGATGGGAGTTCAAATCATTCCCACAGGGGTGAAAGGACCTCTTCCCAAAGGAACAGTAGGCTTATTATTGGGACGCAGCTCTTCTACTCTAAAAGGACTTATGATAAGTCCTGGGGTAATTGATCCCGATTATGAAGGTGAAATAAAAATTATAGCCAGTTCTCCAAAGGGTATATCAGTAATTTCACCAGGAGATAGAATAGCACAGTTACTAATAATACCCAGCCTACATGATAAATTTTCCAGTCGTACTGTAGAAAGAGGTTCCAAGGGATTAGGCTCCACAGGTGTAGATTGGGCTATGCTTTCTTTAAATTTAGATTCTCGCCCCATGCTAAAACTAAATATTCAAGGACATGAATTTAATGGGCTACTGGATACAGGTGCAGACCTTAGCATCATCTCTCGTCAAGAATGGCCAAAACATTGGCCATTACAACAAGCCACTCAAACGCTTCGAGGCCTAGGAGTGGCGACTAATCCCCATAGAAGTGCAATGGTATTAGATTGGAAGGATCCTGAAGGATGTGAAGGAACTATACAGCCATATGTATTGGATCATCTTCCTGTAAATTTATGGGGACGAGATGTCCTAGATCAATTAGGTTTGACATTAACAAATAACATCAACCAAAATGCACCCACTATTATGACTAGACAAGGTTTTAGGAAAGGAAAAAGATTAGAAAAACAAGAACAAGGTATAGCAGCAC